>NW_027212024.1:0-223280 GCF_036971445.1 Narcine bancroftii
TGAGTGTGTGTGTGTTGATGTGTGTGTGTGTTGATGTGTGTGTGTGTGAGTGTGTGTGTGAGTGTGTGTGTGTTTGTGTTGATGTGTGTGTTGATGTGTGTGTGTGTGTTGATGTGTGTGTGTGTGTTGTTGATGTGTGTGAGTGTGTGTGTTGATGTGTGTGTGTGTTGATGTGAGTGTGTGTGTGTGTGTTGATGTGTGTGTGTGTTGATGTGTGTGTGTGTGTGTGTGTGTGTTGATGTGTGTGTGTGTTGATGTGTGTGTGTGTGTGTTGATGTGTGTGTGTGTGTTGATGTGTGTGTGTGTTGATGTGTGTGTGTGTGTGATGTGTGTGTGTGTGTTGATGTGTGTGTGTGTGTGTTGATGTGTGTGTGTGTGTGTTGAAGTGTGTGAGTGTGTGTGTGTGTGTGAGTGTGTGTGTTGATGTGTGTGTGTGTTGATGTGTGTGTGTGTTGATGTGTGTGTGTGTTTGTGTTGATGTGTGTGTGTGTTGATGTGTGTGTGTGTTGATGTGTGTGTGTGTGTTGATGTGTGTGTGTGTGTTGATGTGTGTGTGTGTTGATGTGTGTGTGTGTTGATGTGTGTGTGTGTGTTGATGTGTGTGAGTGTGTGTGTGTGTGTGTGTGTGTGTGTGTGTGTGTTGAGTGTGTGTGTGTTTGTGTTGATGTGTGTGTGTGATGTGTGTGTGTGTTGATGTGTGTGTGTGTTGATGTGTGTGTGTGTTGATGTGTGTGTGTGTTGTGTGTGTGTGTGTTGTGTGTTGTGTGTGATGTGTGTGTGTGTGTGTTGATGTGTGTGTGTTGATGTGTGTGTGTGTGTTGATGTGTGTGAGTGTGTGTGTGTGTGAGTGGTGTGTGTGTTGATGTGTGTGTGGTGTTGTGTGTGTGTGTGTTGATGTGTGTGTGTGTGTTGATGTGTGTGTGTGTGTTGTGTGTGTGTGTTGATGTGAGTGTGTGTGTGTTGATGTGTGTGTGTGTTGAGTGTGTGTTAGTGTGTGTGTGAGTGTGTGTGTGTTTGTGTTGATGTGTGTGAGTGTGTGTGTGTGTTGTTGTTGTGTGTTGATGTGTGAGTGTGTTGTGTGTGTTGTGTGTTGAGTGTGTGTTGTTGTGTGTGTGTGTTGATGTGTGTGAGTGTGTGTGTGTTGATGTGTGTGGTGTTGATGTGTGTGTGTGTTGTGTGTGTGTGTTGATGTGTGTGTGTGTGTGTGTGTGTGTGTGTTGATGTGTGTGTGTGTTGATGTGTGTGTGTGTGTTGATGTGTGTGTGTGTGTGAGTGTGTGTGTGGTGTGTGTGTGTGTTGTGTGTGTGTGTGTGTGTGTGTTGTTGTGTGTGTGTTGATGTGTGTGTGTGTGTGTGTGTGTGTTGATGTGTGTGTGTTGATGTGTGTGTGTGAGTGTGTGTGTGTGTGTTGATGTGTGTGTGTGATGTGTGTGTGTGTGTGTTGATGTGTGTGTGTGTGTTGATGTGTGTGTGTGTGTGTGTGTGTGTGTTGATGTGTGTGTGAGTGTGTGTGTGTGAGTGTGTGTGTGTGTGTGGTGTGTGTGTGTTGTGTGTGTGTGTGTTGATGTGTGTGTGTGTTGATGTGTGTGTGTGTGTGGTGTGTTGTGGTGTGTGTGTGTTGTGTGATGTGTGTGTGTTGATGTGTGTGTGTGTGTGGTGTGTGTGTGTGTGTGTGTGGTGTGTGTGTGGTGTTGATGTGTGTGTGTGTTGATGTGTGGTGTGTGTGTGTGTGTGTGTTGTGTGTGGTGTGATGTGTGTGTGTGTGTGTTGTGTGTGTGAGTGTGTGTGTTGATGTGTGTGTGTGTGTGTTGATGTGTGTGGTGTGTGTGTGTGTGTTGATGTGTGTGTGTGTGATGTGTGTGTGTGTGTGTGTGTTGATGTGTGTGTGTCGATGTGTGTGTGTTGTGTGTGTGAGTGTGTGTGATGTGTGTGTGTTGATGTGGTGTGTGTGTGTGTGTGTGAGTGTGTGTGTGTGTTGATGTGTGTGTGTGTGTGTGTTGATGTGTGTGTGTGTGTGTGTGTGTGTGTTGATGTGTGTGAGTGTGTGTGTGTGTGGTGTGTGTGAGTGTGTGTGTGATGTGTGTGTGTGTGAGTGTGTGTGTGTGTTGATGTGTGTGTGTGTGTGAGTGTGTGTGTGTTGATGTGTGTGTGTGTGTGTGTGTGTGTGTGTGTTGTGTGTGTGAGTGTGTGTGTTGATGTGTGTGTGTGTGTGTTGATGTGTGTGAGTGGTGTGTTGATGTGTGTGAGTGTGTGGTTGATGTGTGTGTGTGTGTGTTGATGTGTGTGTGTGTTGATGTGTGTGTGTGTGAGTGTGTGTGTGTGTTGATGTGTGTGTGTGTGTTGATGTGTGTGAGTGTGTGTTGATGTGTGTGAGTGTGTGTGTTGATGTGTGTGTGTGTGTGTTTGTTGATGTGTGTGTGTGTTGATGTGTGTGTGTGTTGATGTGTGTGTGTGTTGATGTGTGTGTGTGTGTTGATGTGTGTGTGTGGATGTGTGTGTGTGTGTTGATGTGTGTGTGTGTGTTGATGTGTGTGAGTGTGTGTGTGTGTGAGTGTGTGTGTGAGTGTGTGTGTGTTTGTGTTGATGTGTGTGTGAGTGTTGATGTGTGTGTGTGTGTTGATGTGTGTGTGTGTTGATGTGTGTGTGTGTGTGTTGATGTGTGTGAGTGTGTGTGTGTGAGAGTGTGTGTGTGTGTGTGTTGATGTGTGTGAGTGTGTGTGTGTGTGTGTGTGTTGATGTGTGTGAGTGTGTATGGTGTGAGCACCTGTCACTGTGTCATCACTGGTTATTACAACAACCCACTGCTGCACAAATAATCATTGTGAATAGCCTGTGGAAGTGGATCCTGACCCAGTCTCCACCAAACTCTTGCCATCTTCTCCTCCCGCTCTCTCTCTCACTCCCCCTGCCCTTTCTTCCCCCTTCCCTCTCCCTCTCTCTCTTCCCCCATCTCCGTGAATATGTATAGACAACCTATCTCGTATTTATTGGCCAATATAAATTTAACGTGAACCTGGGCACATATTTCCATTCCAATAACCTGTTCATCTGCAGTGACTGTGAATTTTGGGCAGACGTACATTATTCAATGGTTAAGGATGATTGATATAATTATGGCTCTCTTTCTCTGCACTGCTTCCCCTCCCTCCTCCCTCCCCCACTCTCCCTCTGTCTCTATACCTCCCCCTCACATTCTTTCCCCTCACTCTCTCCTTCCCTCTCTCTCTCCCTCCCCCACTCTCTCTCCTCTCCCTCCTTTCCCCTCCCTTTCTCTACTTTCCCTCTCTATTCTCCCTCCCCTCACATTATTTCCCCCCTCTCCTTTCCTATTTCTATACACCCCTCACATTCTCTCCCTCCCTCACTCTCCCTTCCTCTCTCTCCCCTTCTCCCTCTCCCCCTCCCTCCATCTCTCTATTCTCCCCTCACATTCTTTCCCCTCCCTCTGTCTCTATTCTCTTCCTCACTCATTCTCTCCCTCCCTCTCTTCCTCCCTCTCTCGATCCCCCTCCCCTCTCTCCTTTCTCTCCCTCCCTCTCTCTCCCCCTTCCTCTATCCCCCTCTCACCTCCCTCCCTATCTCTCTCTTCCCCCCTCCCTCCTGCTCTGACAAGTGGGACCACGCAGCAGGTCTGACGTGGTCCTGTTGCTTGGGGATGTTGTGTGTGGCTGATACAGAGAGTCTGTGTTTGGATTCAGAGCTCTGTCAGACATCGTCACTGGGAGCGATGGTTTTGGGAGGGAACGATGTGTCAGAGCCAGCTGTGTTGTCATCTGGTGAATGCAAGAGATTGAGAGGGAGGATATAGGGAGAGGGTGGGAGGGGAGAGAGGAGGAATCGGGGAAAGAAAGAGGAGGGAGAGGGGTAGTGGCAGGAGGGGGTGAGGGGATAAGGGGGAGAGGAGGGGAGGAGAGGGGAAAGGGGGAGAAAGAGGAGAAGGGGAGGCATGGGAGGGAAAGTGGGGAGAGAAAGATGAAAGGTGAATGGGAAAGAGGAGAAGGAAAGGAGAAAGAGGAGGTAAAGCATCTCCAAGGAAAGGGGATAGAAATGGGGGGAGGAGAGATGGGGAGAGAGGGGGAGGGAGGAGAGGGGAGGGGGAGAGGGGAGGGAAGAGAGGAGGGAAAGGGAGGGGGAGAGGGGAGGGAAGACAGAGGGGAGATGGGAAAGAGGTGGTGAAGTTTGAGAGGGGGTAACGAGTGGGGAGATGGGGGTGGTGGGGTTTGAGAGAAGAGGTTGGGGGTGAGAAAGGGGCAAGAGCCGATGATTTCTCTCTGGGGGGGGGGTAACATGCCGAGGGTCTCTGAGTCCCGCACTGCGCCCAGAATCCCATCCCAACCCCCACCTCCACCGGGCCCGATGTTTCTCACAAAGAGCTGTCACATCACATCAGTGTCTCCCACACACACTCCGACAGTCACTGCAGTGCTCCGCGTACCCCCCACCCCCCGGAACCATGCAGCCTCCAAGAGGCAGGGACAGGCAGCAGGGAATGGAGAAGGTAGGGAGTTCGGTGGGGCAGGGGTGGGAGAGAAGTGGGGAGCGGGGAGGGGACGAGGATTTAAGGGATAACAATTTACCAAGCACAGAAATGCCCTTCAACCCAACTCTCCGCGACGGTCTCCGCTCCCTCGGCTGGTCCTCTGTGCCTGCGTTTGGCCCCCAGGTTCCCTCTTTACTCTCTACCCCCCACTCCCTTCCCCCCTCCTTCTCTCTATCACCTCCCCTCTCTCTATTTCCTCTCCCCTATCTCCTCCCTCCCCTTCTCTACTCCTCTCTCCCCCCTTCCCCTTTATCTCTTCCCTCCCCTCTCTCCCTACCCTCTACACCCCCCTCTCCTCCCACCTCTCTGGATTCACTCCAGATTCATTCCCTGTCTCCCTTCTCCGATCCTACCTTCCAAAGTGGGTCCAGTTTGAAACTGCTCTCAGCCGCTGATCTAGTTTCTCCTGCTCCAGATCCTGCTCTAGTTAAATTCCGCCATCTCTGGTCTTCCTGCATTTGGCTCCGACCCTATCCCACGTCGATCCCGATGAGCTACGGATCTGCTCCTGGACTGTGTCCTGGTCCATATGAGTCGGCTTCCATCTCTGGTTCTGCTACAACTCTGAACCGGCTCTGGATTTGCTCCTGATATAATTTGCTTGCAGTCCACATCCACTCCTGCTCCACTTGTACTCCCATTCCGGTCCAACCCTGGCTCGAAACACTCCACTTCCACCCCAGCTTCGCTCCTGCTCCATTTCTGCATTGGATACAGTTCCGCTTTGCTCTGGTTTCACTACAGAGCCATATCCGCTCCCTTCCTGCTCCAGTTCAGCTCTTGTTTGGCTCCAGTTTCAGATCTGGTTCTAGTCCACTCCGGATCCATCGGCTCCATTCCCATTCCAGATCTACTCCCGTTCTAGTCTTTTCTGGATCCTGTCCCATCCCTCTCAATCCAGATCCTCTCCTGATCTAGTTCCTACCCCAGCTGGAGTCCAGTATCTTTCTGGTTTTGTTCTGGCTTTGTTACTCTCCAGATACACCAAGGCTCAATTCAGTTCCCCTAGGGCTCCAGTTCCAATTCAGCTCGTGTTCCACTCCAGTTCCATTCCAAATCAATTCCAGTTTCACTCTGGTTTCCTCCGGCTTCAGTTTTGCTCCACATCTACTCCAGTTTCACCCGTTCTGCTCTGGCTCCACTCCAGCCATGCTCCAGATCCACTCCAGCCGTGTTCTGCTCCAGTTCCATACCTAATCCATTTCAGTTCTGCCCTGGATCCACTCTCGTTCTGCTCCATATCGATTCCATTCCTGCTTCGGTTCCCCTCCAGATCCATTTCAGTTCCATTTGTGCTCCAGATCCACTCCAGTTCCACTCCAGCTCCGGACCCATTCCAGCTCCGATCAGCTCCAGATTCACTCTGGTACTGCTCCAGCTCCCACTCTGTTTCTGCTCTGAATCTACTCCATGGCACAATGTGGCCGGGGAAAGACGATCTCCATCCAGGAACACATGGCCATCAACGTCAGTCCTGGACCCATCCATCCCATTCCCCACATCTCCCACTACTTCCCAACTCCTGGAGCCGGATCTGGATCGGGATCCACTCCTGGAGCTGGACCTGGATCCGGATCTGCAGTTGAGTCAGCACCCATGGGAGCCCCCCATCCACTGACACTCTCGCTGAGGGGGGCAGTGGAGGATGAGAGGGAACTGATGCCCGAACTCGATGACTCAGATGATTCAAGTGAGTGGCACCAGCACAGATCACCCTCGTCTCCCTCCACCCTTATCACCCTCATCCCCCACCCTCATCACTCTCATCCCGCACCCTCCTTCCCTCCACCCTCATCACCCTCTCCTACCCTCATCACCCTCCTCTACCCTCATCCCTCTAGCTTCATCACCTCCCCTCCATCATACCTTCATAACCCTCCCCTCCACTCCTCCCTCATACCCTCCTCCCTCATATCCTCCTCCCTCCCCTCCACCTTCACCCCCACCCTCATCACCCTCATCCCCCATGCTCCTCCCCTCCACCCTAATCACCCTCTCCTACCCTTATCACCCTCTACCCTCCTCCCTCATCCCCTCCATCCTCCTCCCCTCCACCCACCTCCCACCTCCTACCTCTCTACCCTCCTCCCTCATCCCCTCCACCCCATCCCATCCTCCTTCATCCCCTCCACCCTCATCTCCTCCCATCCCCCCCTCCATCACCATATTCTCCATCACTCCATCCCCTTCCCTCCATCACTTCTTTTCCTCCATTACACCATCCCCTCCCCTCCAACACTCTCCCATCCATCACTCCATCACTGTCTCATCCATCACTCTGTCCCCTCCATCACTCCATCCCCTCCATCATTCAGTCCCTACCCCACACTCCACCCTGACTCCCTCTCCCTTCTTCCCCCAGTGACATTGGGAAGCCTGGAATTTGAGCTCCTCTACAAATCTCAAGAGAACGACCTGCAGTGTACAATCCACCGGGCTAAGGTAGGGTGAGCCAAGGGGGGTCTGGGGATGCTGTACGATCCACCCAGCCAAGGTAGGGTGGGCAGTTGGGGTCCGGGGGTCGTATACAAACCACTAAGCCAAGGTTGAGTTGGCAAGTGGGGTCCAGGGGTCACATATGATCCACCAAGGTACTATGGGGAAGTGGGGTCTGGGTGTCATCTACTGGGCCAAGGTAGGTTGGGAAAGGAGGGTCCAGGGGTCGTGTACGATCCACTGAGCCAAGGTAGGGTGGACAAGGGAGGTCTAGGTGTTGTGTAGGATCCACCAAGGCATGGTAGGGTGGGGTAAGGGATCTGGGGGTTGAGTATGATCCACTGGGCCAAGTTAGGATGGACAAGGAGGTCAGGGGTTTGTGCATCATCCACCGGGTCAACACAAGGGTAGGGAGAGTGCTCAGGGGATACTGGAGTTTGGGAATATTGGGGGTGGGAAGTGTGGAGAGGTGCAGAGTTGGGAGGAATTCCCTGTAACACCAGTAACATATTCACTCACTCCGTCCTCCCCTCATTGTCGCTTCTCACTATCCTCCCTCACTCTCTTATCCTCACTGTTCCCCCTCTCCCCCTCACTTATTTCCCCTCCCCCTCACTTTCTCTCTCTGCCTCTGCTCCCTCACTGTCAAGCTCACAGTCCCGCCCCCTTTTGCTCATTTGCTGCATTCTGACTTCTCTCTCCTGACTGGCAGGGATTGAGGCCAATGGACTTGAATGGACTGTCAGACCCCTATGTGAAGATTTATCTGCTCCCGGGAGCCTGCAAGGTACCTGGGAGAGGAGTGGGGGGGAAGAATGGGGGAGGGTGGAGAAGGGAGGGAGTTGGAGGGGGGGAGAAGAGAGAGTGCTAGAGAAAGTCACACACTCCCCGGGGTGGGACACAGAGTGAAGCCCCCTCTCCACTGATGTGTCACACACTCCCGGGGTAGGACATAGAGTGAAGCCCCCTCTCTCCCGTCCTGTCACACACTCCCAAGGGTGGGAAAGAGAGTGAAGCCCCCTCTCCACTGATGTGTCACACACTCCCGGGGTAGGACATAGAGTGAAGCCCCCTCTCTCCCGTCCTGTCACACACTCCCAAGGGTGGGAAAGAGAGTGAAGCCCCCTCTCCACCGACCTGTCACACACTCCCAGGGTGGGACACAGAATGAAGCCCCCTCTCCATTGACCTGTCACACACTCACAGGGTGGGACAGGGAGTGAGCCCCCTCTCCCCCCGTCCCATCACACACTATCGTGGTGGGATGCAGAGTAAAGCTCCTTCTCCCCCGTCCCGTCACACACTCCCAGGGTGGGACACAGAGTGAAGCTCTCTCGCCTCTGTTCTATCACATACATACCATACCCACCAATGTTGTTATCCACAGGGTAACAAGCTGAAGACGAAAACCATGAGGAACACTCTGAATCCGTGTTGGAATGAGACTCTCACTTACCATGGAGTCACTGAAGATGATGTGGTTCGCAAAACTCTCAGGCAAGTGGGCAAATCCAGGGTTGCTGACAGAGGGCCAATGGGGGTTGGGGGGTGGGGGTGGAGAGGGATAACCCATCAGGGTGAAATGAATACCCCCAAACAGAGTGGGCAAACCCTGAGGAGAGAGAACGAAGACCCCCAGTGGAAAAGGGAGACCTTGGGGATTCTGAGGGAAGGGTACACAGGAGTGGGAGTATCTATCCAGTGGTGTGTGACCAGCACCCCCTGATCTCTGCCTAATCCCCAAGGATATCGGTCTGTGATGAGGATCGTGTGGGTCACAATGACTTCATCGGAGAGACCAGAGTGGCACTCCGTAAACTCACTGCCAACCAACCCAAACGTTTCAACATCGTCCTGGAGTCAGTGCCGGTGAGGAGTTCCATCTCCTCCCTTCCCCAGACCCAACCCTGCCACCTGCCCTCTGGATCCCGACAACCCTCCCTGTCAATCTAACCCCCTCCAGTCCCCTATAGCCCTCCATGCCTCTGTAACCCTCTCTGATGCCCTACACCCCTCTCTGTCTCTATACCCCCCTCCAGTCCCCTAGACCCCTCCCTATCTCTGTAACCCACTCCGGTTCCCTACACCCCTCCCTATCTCTGTAACCCCCTCTGGTCCCCAACACCCCTACCTGTCCCTGTAACCCCCTCGGTCCCCAACACCCACCCCTGTCTCTGTAACCCCTTCCAGTCCCCTATACCCCTCCCTGTCTCTGTAACCCCCTCCGTTCCCCTACATCCCTCCCAGTCTCTATAACCCTCTCTGGTCCCCTACACCCCTCCCTGATCCTGTAACCCCCTCCGGTCCCCTACACCCCTCCCATCTCTGAAACCCCCTCTAGTCCCCAACATCCCTCTCTGTCTCTGTAACCTGCTCCGGTCCCCTCCACCCCTCCCTGTCTCTGTAACCCTCTCTGGTCCCCTGACACCCCTCACTGTCTCTGTAATCCCCTCTGGTCCACTACATCCCTGCCTGTCTCAGTAACCTCCTCTGGACATCGACATCCCTCACTGTCTCTGTAACCCTCTCCGGTCCCCTGACACCCCTCACTGTCTCTGTAATCCCCTCTGGTCCACTACATCCCTGCCTGTCTCAGTAACCCCTCTGGACACCGACATCCCTCACTGTCTCTGTAACCCCCTCCGGTCCCCTACACCACTCCCTGTCTCTTTTTTTTTTAAACTTTATTTAAAATTTAAACAACTTAAAATCAAACATAACAGAATTTTTTTTAATGAAAACCCCTCCCACCCCTTCAGCCAGCCCCCTTAAGGGGAGCCAAATATAAAGATAATACAGTGACTATAAAGAATATTTCAAAGTATTTTGAAATTTATATACTCCAAATAAGAAGACCACATTTTAACAAAAAACTAATCATTATCCTGCAGATTACGTAATTTTTTCCATAATAATACAATTTCTCAGCTCATTATGCCAGTGTGTTATATTAACCTCCACATTATCCTTCCAAGTACTAGCTACACATTTTCATGCTACAGATAACACTAGACACACAAAAGCAATATGAAATTTATCAAACCCTAGTCCTTTCAAAGAAACCATATAACCCAACAAAAAGATTGATGGGTCTAATGGTAATTTAATCTTAAACAATTTTTCCAAAACCAATCTAATTCCTTCCCAAAATGGTTGTACTTTAAGACAAGACCAAACAGCATGTAAAAAAAGTTCCAATATGTAGTCCACATAGAAAACAAGAATCCAAATTACTAAATCCATATTTTTTCAATTTCTCTGGAGTCAAATATAATTGATGTAAAATATTATAATTAACCATTCCATAATGAACAGTCGTCACTTTAGTTACACTATCAGAACGCATAACTTCCAAATTATCTTCTGGAAAAATATAGGTTAAATCACTTTCCCATTTAAGCCTCGATTTTTCTCATTCCAGTTTATCCATACTATCCTGTAATAATTGGTACATATTGGTACATAACCTTTCTTAGGTACAGAAGAAATCAAAGACTCAAATTTCATCAACATGGGTAAATTCATCTCTTTACCATAATTATCTTTTATCAAAGCTCTGAGTTGCTAATACACAAATAAAGAATTTACAGATATATGAAATTTCTCCCTCAATTGAATAAAAGAAAGAAATTGGCCTTCTCAAAACAGTCCTGAATTATCTTTATGCCCTGAGAATTCCATCTCTTTAAATGATTATTAAGCATTGAAAAAGGAATAAGCTGATTATGATGTAATGGGGTTTGAATTGATAATTTACTTTTTGATCCTAAAACCCTGTTTCTTTTAACCCATATCCTTCACAAATGTTTTAATACCGGCATATTACATTCCCGCAATAAATCCATATTCCATTTAAATATAAACTGATGTATCTCAACTTCAGATATACAAGTCATTTCCACCTTTGCCCAACTCGGAGATTCATCCACATCCATCAATCAGCTAACAAATTTCAACTGAGCTGCATCATAACAATTTTGAAAGTGAGGTAACTTCAATCCACCTAAAGCAGATTTTCACATGTTTATATAAAGCTACTCAGGATAATTTTCCTTTCCATAAAAATTCCTGTACTGCCCTATTCAGGTCCTGAATAAACCCTTTGAAAGTAAACATGGTATAGACCGAAACAAATATAGAATTTGAGGAAAAATATTCATTTTAACACAATTTACTCGACCAATTAATGTTTTTTTAAACTATTTATTATGTCAAAATACAGATAGTAAATAACATATACAACAATAAACCAAAAACATGAACATTATATTTTATAGAAAAAAAAAGAAAAAAATGAAAAAAAAACCCTCCCCCCTTCATCCAGCTCTCCTAAGGAGAGTTGTAAAGAAAGGAAAAAAAATTAAGGAAAAATTAAACATACATATTAAAATCTAATCAACATAAATCAAAATGTAAATATTCTGAATATAACAACCATTTACTAATAAAAAAAGCTATAGTTATCACGTGAAACATATGTAATTTTTTTCCATTATTAAACAGTATGTTATCTCATTATGTCATCTATTAATATCAATGATATTTGTATCTTTCCACATACTAACAATATATTTTTTCACTACAAATAATGCTAGATATACAAAAGTAAGTTGAAATGTATCTAATCCCAAACCTTTCAGAGGCTGCAAACTGCCCAATAAAGATACTATCAGATCTAAAGGTATTTTAATCATATACAGATTTGGATTTATCCCAACCCTTTTTATCCATACCATCCTATAATGTTTAATACATGAATAAAATATAACCCTTCTCTGGTACCTTCATAAGAAAAGTCTCAAATTTAGTCATTTCAGGTAAAATCATATCGCTACCAAACACACATTTTACCAAAGATCAAATTTAAAAATAAAGAAACAAAGAATTCTTATCAATACCATAGCTGTCCCTCATCGTTATGCTTAATCGAACTGTTTAAACCTCGAACATTAAAAGTAGCAAACCTCAACTTTAACATATCTACTAATATTACTAAAGACCAATAACATCTTTATATGAAAACTCAAATCATTGTATATCGGCCCTCCAATAGAAGAAAAAAATCACAAATTAAAAGCTAGATAAAATGAAAATAAAAAAATTAAAAAATAATTAACAAACCCCCCCCCCCCAAAAAAAAACTACCAAAGGGTAGTAATCCCTAAACAAAATTTGGGTGTGGATCACCCACCAGTGGCTGATGACTAATAGAACCTAGAACAAATCTCTTCCTCCCCAGCTGAACAAAAAAATAATCTCAAAATATCATAATGTAAAAAGTAAAATAAGAATAAGAAGATTCTGCTATTCATCCAAGAGCTTCCAAACTTGGAGATCCCATTTCTAAAGAAGTTGGACTCTTTCCATTCCCATTGTCCTTCCATCTTGTCTTTCCATACCTTCTGGCAAACCAAAAATTTTCACATTATTCCATCTACTTTGATTCTCCAAATAGTCTATTTTCCTCTCTAACTCCTCATGTTCTCGCAATTCTATAACGGATTTTTCAACCTTCAACACTTTTTCTGTATTAGAAGCCACTTGTTGACATTCCTAAAAAGCAGACTGAAATTTTTAAAAATCTTCACAAGATGCTTCTACACGTGCTTTAACTGTATTCAATTCTGAACTTATCCTTTGAGCCAGCTCATTCATTATAGGCTGGATGACAGCATTTAACTGCTTACATTGTAGTTCAGGAAAGTTCAGCCCTGCTTTCTCTAACGTAGTGGCAGAACCAGGTAACTGCAGCTCCTGCTGCAACTCAACAAAAGACATTTTAACGGTTTTACTGGGTCTGGACTCCCAGCGACGGCACCCCAACTTCCTCTGGGGGTCAGTGCTGGTCTCCCCCGCAGCTCGCTGTTTTTTAAAAAAATCACGGAGGAAAGCGATATCTTCAGGTTGAAATGCTTCCTGATGCATTTCGGACAATGGAGTCGTCTTGCTGCGTGCTCCCTCCGTTAAAATCAGCAGGCTACCAGAATTGGGATCCACTTCTTGGGAACACGCACCTTCCTCCAGAGAATGGGTAATTCCAGTGCTATCCTTCACTTGGTGAATAGTACACTTTTTTTCAGCTCCCACAGGCAGTCTTTGTAGTTTAGCACTGAAGAAATTAATCCTGAAGCTGTAGCAGGTTGTTTAGGCCCCAAATCTTCAATACTTCAAAAATGTAACTTCTTCTGCACTTGAGGTTTAATATTTTTACCATTAATGGCCATAATAGTTCCTTAATACTTTAAACTAAAATTTAAGAAGTTTAAACTTGAAAACAAAGGGTTAAAAAACGGGTACTTAAAAGTCCGGCCAGAGAGGTCGAGATTACAGATCTAGACTCTACACCATCTTGCCACGCCCCCCTGACCAATTAATGTTAACGGCAAATCTTTTCATTTAATCAAATCCATTTTAATCCTTTTTAATAAAGGGACATAATTCAGTTTATATAAAGACTGGTAGTCTGCATTTACTACCACTCCCAAATATTTAATTCTATTTGACCACTTCAATTTTATAATACTTTTATATTCTGAATAATCTCCATCCCCAACTGGCAATATTTCACTCTTATCCCAATTTACATTATATCCAGATACCTCTCCAAATTTTAACAAACAATCTTGTAAATATTTCAAAGACTCTTCCAGTTCTGTCACATCATCTGCAAATAAATTAATCTTATATTCATACCCCCCAATTTTCGTTCCTTTAATCTTATCATTCTGTCTTATTGTCTGAGCTAATGGTTCAATCGCCAATGCAAATAAGGCTGGTAACAATGGACAACCTTGTTGAGTTGAACACATTAAATTAAATTATAAGGAAATTTGACCATTTATCACCACCCTAGAAGTTGGGTTTGTATATGCCTTAACCCAGCCTATAAAATAAGAGCCAAAATTAAACTTCTCTAACACCTTAAACAAAAAATTCCACTCAACCCTATCAAAGGTTTTTTCTGCATCCAGCGCAACCACCATTGGATAGTTGGGTTGCTGTATAAATGCACTGACTAATGTTATCAATCTCAGAATATTATCAGACGCATTTCTATTTTTAATAAAACCTGTTTGATCTATATGTATCAACTGAGGTAAATATTTGGCAAGTCTATTCGCTAACACTTTTGCTATAATTTTATAATATACGTTTATTAAAGAAATAGGTCTCTATGAAGATACTTTCAATGGGTCCTATCTTTCTTAGGAATCACAGTAATTATAGCACTTGAACAAGATTCCGGTAACAACTGCTCCTCTGTGACTTGCTGCAACACATCTCCAAAAATAGACGATAAATCTTCATAAAATACTTTACAAAATTCAACAGAAAATCCATCATCTCCTGGCGATTTTCCATTTGGCATCTCTTGTATCGCCTTTTTAATCTCAAAATCCGTAAATGGAGCTTCCAATTCTTTAACCTCATCCTCTCCTAAAACAGGTAAATTTAATTTATACCTTAACCCAGGATTTGATAGAACCAGTCCTGCTTTCCCTCAGAAGTATATAATTTTTGATAAAATGAATAAAACTGATCATTAATTTCCTGAGGTTTATAGGTAACTATTGAATTCTTTTTCACAGCATTAATAATTCATGATGTCTGTTCCGTTTTTAATTGCCATGCTAAAACCTTATGAGCTCGCTCACCCAGTTCATAATAACGTTGTTTAAATCGATAAAGTACATGCTCATACTGATAAGTTTGTAAAGTATTATATCATAATTTCAACTTCATTAAAGCAGCTTTTTTTTAATCTTCTGTAACATCTTTCTGAAATTCCTTTTCAAATTCAGCAATTTGTTTCTCTAACATTAAGCTTTCCACCACATATTGCTTTTTAACTTTCGTAGTGTACTTTCAAATATACTTTCAAAGCATCCCACAATACAAAATTACTATGTACTGAATTAATATTCTCAGCCAAATACAAAGTAATCTGCTCCTTAACAGAAGTAATAAACTCTGGTTTCTTCAATAACATTGTATTAAACCTCCATCTATAAGACGATTGTACCACTTCTGAACCTACACAGGAAAAAAATAACATAGAATGATCCGATATAACCCGACTTTTATACTCAACCTGTAATACTCTACCTTGCAGATATGCTGAACAAAAATAAACTATTCTAGAAAAAGAATCATGTCTAGAGGAATAAAAGGAAAAGTCTTTCTCTATTGGGTTTACTCTCCTCCAAACATCAACCAAATTCAAATCCTTCATCAAAGCTCCTATTTGTGTTGACACCTTTGATTTCCTTATACTTTTCAGAGGTCTATCCAATAAAGGAACCAATACACAGTTAAATCTCCCCCAACCAAAATATTATTATTGGCCTGATTAAGCAGTAAAAAAAGCCTCTGACATAAACTGTTCATCATCTACATTAGGTGCATAAATATTTAACAAAGTCCACAATTCTGCAAAAATTTTACAATTGACCATCAAAATCCTCCCCACATTTCCTTCAAAGATTCCAATTCAAACGGTATTTTTTTATGAATTAAACTCGCTACACCCTTTGCTTTAGAATTAAAAGAAGAAGAAAGTACATGTCCAACCCAATCTCTCTTCAATTTCAAATGTTCTTTTTCAGTCAAGTGTGTTTCTTGCAAAAAAGCAATATCAACTTTCATTTTTCTTATATAAACTAGAACTCATTTACACTTAATTTGGTTATTTAAACCCTGAACATTAAAAATTGCAAAATTCAAATTAGACATTTCTTAATCTAATATATCCCACTACTATAAAATAATGCTCCCCTTCTAATTCGATTAATATTCTAACCTCCCCCCACCAACCTATGTAAATATTCAAAAAAACCTAAAAATCCGCAAGACAAACTACTAAAAAAAGTAGTAGCCCCCTAAAAATCTGGGTTTGATAAATAAAACCCACTAGTGCAGATGACTGAAGGTCTCAGTGTCATCCAACCACCCCCCCCCCCCAACCCACCGTCAGACTTTCACAAAGTACTGAAACAAAAATAATCAACCCAATAATTCCAGTCCCAATGATTGTCCCGGATCTTCAATATCAAAAAGACTTTGTGTCAATTCAACTTTTTTCCCAATCTTTCCATGATTTCCATTCTTCCCATTTCCGTTCCCATTTACCCTCCTCTTAGGTGACAATGGTGATGATCGACCATTTCCTCGTAAATCTGGCAATGAATTAGCAAAGATTAATGCATCACGATCATTTTCAAAGAATTGAGATTGAAAGTTCCCATAAAAAACCTTCAACACGGCCGGATAACGAAAGGCAAACTTATATCCTTTTCGCCACAAAACTTCTTTAGCTGAATTAAATTCTCAGCGCCTTTTAATAATGTCTTGACTCAAATCCGCATAAAAAAACACCCTATTATTCTGGACCATCATTGGAGTCTGATTCTGTCATGCTTTCTGCACCGCCATTCGTAATATCATTTCCCTATCCTGGTATTTCAAACAACGAATCAAAACTGCTCGTGGTGGTTGGCCTGGAAATGTTTTCTTCTTTAGTGCTCTATGTGCTCAATCTAACTCCAGACCATCCGGAAAAAATTCCTTGCCCAATACTTCAGGAATCCATTTTTTTAAAAACTTTACCGGATCAGAACCTCTGGAAGACCTACTATTTTCACGTTATTTCTTCGACTCTGATTTTCTAATGAATCAATCTTCTTCAATAATTCCTTCTTCTGGATCCCCCAATCCACGAATGAATCCTTCACCTTTTCCATTTTTTCTCTATTATGCTCCACTTGGTTCTTACATTCAAAAAAAGCTTCTTCAATCTTTTTTAAATTATCTTTTACAGTGTCCACTGATTTTATACATCTACTAACATCACTTTTAACTACATTAATATCTTGCTTCATACAAGTCATTTTCTTCACATATAGTAGTCATTTTAGTTTTCACTTCCATAAATCCTTGAGTCATCTGAGTAGACATCTGTATTGACATATTTTCCATTTGATGAGCAATCCCTTCCAAAATTGTGAACACAGAATCCAGTCCAGGTTCCATCACCTCCCTTTGAGGCCTATCTTCTCTGGTCTCAGTCCCCATTTCTTCCTGTGTAAGTTCCTGAAATGTTGATCTTTATTCCTCCTCTAACATCCTAGGTCCACTTTCAGTGCGGCTGCGGGTCTGGATGCCCAATGACAGCGTGCCTAACTCATCAGCCCACCACCATTCGGGTTCCCCCACAGCCCACCACCATTCAGGTTCCCCCACAGCCCACACCTTGTCCAGTAGTTCCCAGACCCATGATGGACCGCGCATGCCCGGCAAAGTCATCGACTGCGCAGGTGCATCTTCCAATGCTACATTGCGTGCTCCTGGACCGCCAGGCAGTATTGCGGTCTCGTGGGTCTATCTTTGTTTGGCCAATCCACCCGCGCCCCTGGACTCACGGGAGCGCGAGTCAGGGCCAGCCAAGCCAGTCACTAAGCAGATGTCATCTTGCGATTGCATGATCGGCGCCAGCATAATACTTAACCGAGCAGGAGTCCTCTGAGTCTTGGGGGCACCAGTCAATGACTCCGTGGCTTCAACTCGGTAAGTAGGCTTCAGTTCTTCAACACTTTTGAAAGGTAAATTCTTTTGCAATTGAGCTTTAGATTTTTTCACGTTTGCAGCGATTGCAATCTTCCAATATTGTAAAGTTATAAGTATTATTTTTAACCACTTTTACAAATTTTAAAGTTGGGTATTTAGAAGTCTAACTGCGGGAAAGTGGAACCACACATCTTCCCACTACGCCATCTTGCCAAGCACCCATTCCTCCCTGTCTCTGTAACCCACTCCTGTCCCCTACATCCCTCCCTGTCTCTGTAGCCCCCTCCGGTCCCCTACACTCCACCCAGTCTCTGTAACACCCCCCTCCATTCCCTTACACCCCTTCCTGTCTCTGTAACCCCCTCTATCCCCTACACTCCTTCCCATCTCTGTAACCATCTTTGGTCCCCTAAACCCCTCCCTGTCTCTGTAACCCTCTCCAGTCCCCTACACCCTTCTCTATCTCTTTAACCCACCCATCCCCCTCCGGTCCCCTCCACCCCTCCCTGTCTCTGTAACCCCCTGCAGTCCCCAACACCCCTCCCTGTCTCTGTAACCCACTCCGGTCCCCTACACCCCTTCCTCTCACACCCACAGCTGTGTTGACAACCCTGCCTTCTGCAAGAACAATGTGAGAGGGGAAGATCAGCACCCTGTCCACCTTTTCCCCATCTCTCCACAGCCACCGTCGCCGAGATTGATCACACAAGCTCACAGAGGAATCGCCTTCTACCTCAGAGAGGTAAGTGTTCTCACAGTATCAACACAAGCTTTCTCTCTCTCTGACCAATACCTCTCTGTCCCCTTCTCTCAGGGGGATATCTGTACACTTACCAGACTCTCTCTTCACCCTCCTCCTCCCCCACCCCCAGCCTGAGGTAATGGACTTGGAGGAGAGGGGACGCATCCTGCTGGGCCTGAGGTTCTCTCCCTCGACCGGCGAGCTCACTGTCTCCATCCTCCGCTGTGCTCATCTCGCCGCCATGGACGCCAATGGCTTCTCTGACCCCTATGTCAAGATGTGAGTGAGGCCATGGGAGGTGTTGGTGTGCGGGGTAGTTCAAATGGGGTCTTCCCTCCTCCCACTCCTCCCCTCCTCACTCTTCCCCTACTCCCCCTCCCCTCGTCACTCCTCCCCTGCTCCCATCCCCACCTCACTCCTCCCCTGCTCCCATCCCCACCTCACTCCTCCCCTGCTCCCCTCCCCACCTCACTCTTCCCCTCTTCAATCTTCCCCTCTTCATTCTTCCCCTGCCCTCTTCAATCTTCCACTCCTCTCCTAACATTTTCCTCATTCCTCCTCCCATGCAGAATGGGGTCTGTGTATACTCACCCTTTTTGGGATTCTGCTGAGCTCCTGGCCCTGCCTCACTGTGATTAGCTCCTGGCCTCCCCACACTTTGATTGGGTCTCTGACCCTGACTCACAGTGATTGGCTCCCACCCCTGTCTCTCTGTGATTGGATCCCTAGTCCTGCCTCACTATGATTGGTCCCCAGCCTGCCTCATTGTGATTGACTCCCTATATTACCTCACTGTGATTGGCTCCCTGCCTTGCCTTATGCTGTGATTGGCTCCTGGGTCAGGTATCTAAAACCAGATGGAGGGAAGAAATCGAAGAATAAGACAGTGGTGAAGAGGAGGACTCTCAATCCAGAGTACAATGAGGTAGGGAGGGGGGGAAGAGTAGTGGGATAGAGGGAGGATAATAGGATGTGAAAGTGGTAGGGAAGGAGGTGGAGAGGGGAGGAAGAGGTAGGGAGGGAGGGGAGGAAGAGGTAGGGAGGGAGGTGTGGAGGAGATCAGGAGCCAGAGGGGGGAAGAAGGGAGGGAGGTAGGTAGGGAAAGGGAAGGGAAGCATGGAGGGGGCAGGAAGGTTGGGAGGAGAGAGGGAGAGGGAGACAGGATGGAGGGAGGTAGGAAGGGACAGGGACAGAGGTAGGTAGAGGGGAGGGCGATAGGGAGAGGAAAGTAGGGATGGAGGGAAGGAGAGAGCGAGGGTCAGGGAGGGAGGTAGGGATGACTGAACCCCGATTTAGGGCAGACGATGAGAAGGGGAGAGAGGAGGGTACAACGGTCTGGGCCAAGACCTTTCACCCTGACTGACCCCTGCCCATCCTCAGGAATTCCTCTATGACCTTGACCAGGAATCCTATGGCAGCAAATCGCTGGAGGTCACCGTCTGGGACTATGACCTTGGGAGGTCAAATGACTTCATTGGTGAGTGGGGTGAGGGGGGAGGGAGAGAGAGAGGGGTCAAGAGAGGAGGAAGAGAGGGAGGGGCAAGAAGTGAGGGGGAGAGGATGGGGAGTGAGGGAGGGGGAGGGAGCGGGAGGGGGAGGGAGTGGGAGGGGAGGGAGGGGGAGGGAGTGTTTGAACATCTCCCTCCCACACTAATTCTCTGTCTTCATACCCCTCTCCTACCTTCCCCTTCCCCCTCACTCCTCTATCCTCCCCCCTCCAGGTGGGGTGACGCTAGGGGCGAGCTCTTGCGGCCAGGCCGCTTGCCATTGGCTGGAATGTCTACAGAGGGCGGGAGAGCGAATCGAACGCTGGCACAAGCTGACCAATCAGCTCGGCCGCTAACCCACGGAGGCCCCTCCCATATAACCAGGCCTCCTCCCTACTCCTCCCTCCCTCCCTTCATCTCCCTTACTCACCTTCCTCCATCTCTCATCCTACCTGCCTTCATCCCTCCCTCCCTCCCTCTCTCATTCATTCCTCTCACTCCATCTTCCTCCTCCCTCCATTCCTCTCTTATCCATCCACTCTTCTCTCACTCAATCTCCCTCCTCCCTCTCTCTCATCCATCCACTCCTCCCTCTGTCTCCCTCCTCCCTCCCACCACCTCACTCTCCCACCATCTCCCTCCTCCATCTCCCTCGTCCTCTCACCATCTTCCTCTCTCACTTTTCTCCTGATAGTGGATCTATCTGCCTTATGTTAGGCTAAAGCAAATTGTGTGTAACTCAGTAAAACCCCTCGATCCAGCACGCAGGGAGATTGATAGATGCTGAATGTGTGTTTTCTGGTTACTTGAAACTGTGTTGCTGGAATTCTGGATATCTAGAATTTTAATGTATAAACCAGCCTCCCCCCCCCCCCCACCAATCCCCTGGATCAGACCCCAGTCTGTGACCCACTCCTGGAGATCTGTTATTCTATATATAAATCCCAAAGCCCCAGATCAGACCCCAGACTGTGACCCACTCCCAGGGATCTGTATTTCATATATAAACCTCCTGAACCCCTGGATCATACCCCACTCCCGGGGTTCTGTTATTTTATATATAACACCCCCCCCCACTTGTGACCCACTCCCGGGGTTCTGTTATTTTATATATAACACCCCCCCCCCCACCGAACCCCTGGATCAGATCCCAGCCTGTGGCTCACTCCCAGGGATCTGTTATATATATAAACCCCCCAAACCCCAGATCAGATCCCAGCCTGTGACTCACTCCCGGTGATCTGTTATTCTATATCTAAACCCCAAAACCCCCAGATCAGATCCCAGGCTGACCCACTCCTGGGGAGCTGTTATTCTACATAAATCCCCTGAACCCCCAGATCAGACCCCAGCCTGTGACCCACTCCCAGGGATCTGTTATTCCATATATAAACCCCCCCCCCCCACCCCTGAATCAGATCCCAGCCTCTGACCCACTCCTGGGGTTCTGTTATTCCATATATAAATCCCCTGCACCCCCCAGATCAAACCCCAGCTTGTAACCCACTCCCAGGTATCTGTTATTCTATATATAAACCCCACGAACCCTTGGATCAGACCCCAGCCTGTGACCCACTCCTGGGTATCTGTTATGCAGTGAATAGTATCCAGCACCTAAGAGATTGGTAGATGCTGGATAAATGTATTTTCCGATTGTTTGAGACTCTTACAATACTTAACCAACACACCTGCATTAAGAATAAACAGTTCAAAAGAAAAAATTTTGAACATTGCTTGGTGGAGGAAAGATCTCAATAAGGTAGAAAGAGTTTAGAGCAGATTTACTAGGATGTTGCCCGGACTTCAGGAACTGAGTTACAGGGAAACTTTAAACAGGTTGGGACTTTATTCTCTGGAGTATAGAAGAATGAGAGGAGATTTGATCGAGGTATTTAAAATTATGAGGGGGACAGACAGAGTGAATGTAGGTCGGCTTTTTCCCCCTGAGGGTGGGGAAATCAGAGGACATAGGTTAAGGGTGTAAATCTTTCTGATTGCCCCTGAAAGCCGGTATTTTTTTTACCATTTAACTTAGATGTGTAAACATGACTAACATAGTGGGGAGGGGGGGGGGGGATCATGTTCATCCCAGTACCTACCCACCCAGTTTTTCATCGGCTCCAGTAACTGGACTGGCTTTTCCTGGCTTGGCTTTAAACACGGGTTATTGACACGCCAGTTAACTGGGATCTCAGTGTGAAACCACCTTCTAGTGGTGGGAATGTGGAACAAGTTTATGATTTATGAAATGCCAATGTGTCATAAGCTCTCTTTACAACCCTGTCCACCTGTGACGCCACTTTCAGGGATTTTGTATCTATTCCCAGATCCCTCTGTTTCTCCACATTCCTCAGTGTCTGACTGTTCACCGTGGACGTCCTTTCTTGGCTTGACCTTCTAAAATGCAACACCTCACACTTGTCTGCATTAAATTCCATCGGCTATTGTCCAGCCCATTTTACCAGCTGGATGCCACCTGGATTAGAGAGCATGCTTCGTGAAGAGAGATTGAGTGAATTTGGCTTTTTCTCCTTGAGGAGGCATTAATCCTGTGGACATCCAGAGGCTTCTTTCCCCGGGCTGAAATGGCTAACACGATTGCAGACGACCAGGAAGGTTGGAGGCATCGTGGGATAGCATCGAAAGTTGTCGGAGATTTCAACAGGATGCAGAGTTGGGCAGAACAGTGGCAGATGGAGTTCCATCCTGATAAGTGTGAGGTGATGCATTTTGGAAGGTAAAACTTGAAGGTGAAGTGCATGGTGACCCCCCTTCCCCTTGATACCAACCCCCTGTGACTGTAGGAGGTGCCACATTTGCACCCACACCTCCTCCCTTGCCCCCAAACAGTCCTTCCAGCAGAAGCAACACCTCACTTGTGGATCTGCGGAGGTCATCGACTGCATCCAATGGCCTGGGCTGTGGTCTCCTCTGCATCAGAGAGACCGAGCGCAGACTGGGAGCTCGCTTCATCGAGCACCTTGGCTCCATCCACTGCTACAGCGTGGATCTCCCGGTGGCCACCCCATTTCAAACACCTGCCCCATTCCCGTGACAGCACATCCGTCCACATACACGGCCAGACTGAGATCACCCGCAAATTGGAGGAACAATGCCTCATTTTCCTCCTGGGCACTCTCCAGCTGGATGGTGGTAACAATGACTTCTCCAGCTTCTGTTAAACCAACCCCTTCCTCCTCCTCCACTGTCGCTTTTCACCCAGCTCTCTCTCTCTTCCCTTTTCCCTCTGTCTCCTTTCACGGAGCCAAAATCAATTCTCACCTCTCCTCATATCATATCCAATTAACACCTTTTGTTGGTCTGGACTGCTCCCCCAGCCATTCTTCAGTCTTTATTCTGACACCTTCTTGCTCTTTGCTTATTCCTTGAGGATGGGGCTCAGGCCCAAGCCATTGGCAATATATCTTTACCTCCTATGGTCATTTTCGGGACCGGCTGAGTTCCTCCAGCATTTCGGTGCGTTTTTACTGTGAATCTTAAATCATTCCAGGGCCTGGAAAGCTTGATGAGCCTTTTCCTGTCAGAGTCTAGGATGTTGTCGCCGTGTGCCTCGATGATCGCTTTGACCGTGTGCTTCCAGATTTCGAAGCGTGCCTGTGCTTCCAGATGGCGTGGGTCGACTTCAAGGCTCCTGGCGCTCAGGAGCTTCTCCATTACAGCTTCAAATTTTATGTGGAATAATGGCATCTCTATATAAACAACAAATTATTATACTATGTTTGTGGGGGGGAAACCTAGACCATTACAATCCAAGCTGAAATGCCCAAAAAAATGGCCAAAATTCCCAAAATAAAACCCCCACGTAACTCACGTCAAGTCCGTCAGACAATATAACAGTTTACAGCGCAGAAACAGGGCACATTGCACATTGCCCCTTCGAGTCCACGCTAGTTCACTTGAACAACTCCACTAGTTCCCTCCTCCCACTTTCAAGGATCTGGTTTCCAGGCTTTAGATGATTTGTTTCCTTGGCCACTGGCCTTTTAGTTTGAGGTTGCATGACCATGGTCCCAATAGACTTTCAACCCTGTCGGGGGTGTAGAGGTTAAAACCTTGTGTTTATGATTGGTGGTTATTTTATGACTTTCCCTTTAAGGATTAATTGTTTTGTAGAGATGCCATAGTTACTATGATGTTAATATCCGAGTGGACCGGGAGTTCTCTTCTCATTCTTGGAATGACCATGGAATCATTTATTAAATCATTTAATCATTTATTAAACTCGTTTATATTTGTTTGAAGTTGAGTATCATTATCATTTACAATATGCTTTGTTTTATTCATCATTTAGAAGTGCGAAGCTATGAAAATGTTTATTCGTTTTTATCAACAGAAAATTAAAGCTATTTACAGCTGCAATTAGGAAGTTTGATTTATTTGGATGAATAAGATCCAATTCAGAATATCGAGGCTCACTTCTCTTGGAAGGTGACGTGTTTTGAGACTGGGAAATATTAGAAACTGGGAAGTGTCACCTACAAGATGAACTGGCCAAAATACATCGGAAGGGGACACTAGTACGGAAGATGTAGAGCATCAATGAATGGAGTTTCTGCAAGAAATGAGAAAGGAGCAGGATAAATATGTGTCACCTATAATTTATTCAAAGAAATGTGTTTTATAAAATTGTGAATTTGGTTGGAAGAAAGAAGGTAAGATTTAAAGAAAGTCTGTTAGAAAATTCTGGAAACTTCTATGAGAACATCTCTGGAATTGTAGTTAGACCATGTCTGCCTGACTTCAGGCACCTGTAACCTTGAAAAGAACATAGAGCCAGAAATGTTATTATAACATAAGATACCACTCTACCCGCAGGCAAATTGGCAGGAAGCCCAGATTCTGTGTTTTATAAACAACTGATATCACAGCCAATCTATAGAACACAGAATGATGAAATACTCTTAAAGGGACCATGCAAAATAAAAATTTGCTTACAGCGCCAAGAACAAGCCAGGAGAAGACAGCCTGCAGTGTTAAGAGTTAAAGATGGAGGAAAAGTTGTCTCTTCGGGCTAGAGACCTCGAGCAAACAGCTCCTCTCACAGAGCTGACTGATCATGAGTTGAGCCAAGAAGGCGGATGGATAAGGCTTGGTGGAAGGTTGGAGTCAGTGACCAGAGAAGAAGTGGCTTCAGCTACCAAGCAGGAAGAAGACTCCATTAAGGCACTGCAGACCTCAATGGCTGGTTTAGAGATTAGTGGAACTGGAGCACATGAATGTACGTTGCAAAACCCTACTGCTGCAGTACTGAGCGAAATACTGAAGATAGAGACTCAGTCAGCAGTATCAGAATGTTCAGATGTGAATCCTGATGATAGTGTTTCCACGATTATGGTATAGGAAGATCTTCAAAGACATCTCGAGTGAATACACCTTTGCATGCTTCAAGCATATCGGCTATGCATGCTAAGGCACAAGAAGACTTGGCTACTGTCTGTGCACAACATGAGTGGTTGGAGAAAGGTCACGCTTTAGACAAGAAGCTGAAATGAAGAATCAGCATCAAGAGGCTGAAATGAAGATTCATCAAGAAGAACAAAAAAGATTACTGAGGAGAGAAAAGATTAGAGCTGGAAGAACAAGGTGCGATGAAGATGGCCAGAGTAAAAGCATTAGGTCAGGCTTCTGCAAGGTCTATCAACCAGCCTGAAGTACCCAAGGAGCCACCAGCAGGTCACTGGGAAATGCAGCCATGAGGAACAAGTATACTCGAGCAAGGAACCACGGGTGGAGCTGCTAGGGCTCGAATCTCAATGAGCAACCCTGTGGAAAGGGTCAGCGACATTTTATCTTTACCCAGTGCACAATTTATGAATCTTCCTGAAAGAAGAGCATTTCAACCAGACTCAACCATGCGAGTTGATCATACTCAACAATTGACATCTCAACCACATGTTGCTGAAGAACCTGCGATGTTAAAGATCTCCCCCAATGCCATCACTTACATATAATGGTCCAACACCTATGGCACCAGTTCAAGATCCATATGCTCCTTAACAAGACAACCAGTCTCAAGCCATGGTGGACAAAACATTATCATTCATAACGAAACAAAATGAAATTTCTGCTATGTCAGCGCAGCAACGAGGTTCATACAGTTTACCCAAGAAGGAAATTCCCATTTTTAGTGGAGACCATTACAATATCTGATGTTCATGAAATCCTTTGAACGTCACATTGAAAGTAATACTAAAAATGCCAAAGATCGACTGTATTACCCGGAGCAGTAAACTGGAGAGCAGGTGAAGTTCTTTGTGAAAAGTTGCCACTAGATGGATCCAGACCAAAGTTTTAAAATAGCAAAAGAATTATTGTATCATCATTATGACAAAGAGCATAAAATCGCAAGGGCCACAGAGACAAGGTTCTTTCTCGGCCAGCAATCAAATCAGAGGATGCAAAGGCTTTACAAGCACACGCCCTCTTTCTGAGAGGATGCTGTAAAAAAAAATGGGAAGTGGTGGAGATTTGCAGGAGCTGAGTTTGCTTGCTACTTTGTCGATTATTGTCAATAAATTGCCTTATAAGGATTTGTGGAGAACCAAAATTGCAGAGATTAAGATTCTACCCGGAAGGGATGTCACTTTTGAGAATGTTGTACAGTTCTTGGAATGGAGTGTGCATGTTAACACTGGACCAGTATTTGGAAATATTAAGGACACTTCAATAGTTCCTAAGGACATAAAGAATCTAAATCATTGTGTCAACAGACACCAAAGGGAAGGACCTTTGTTACTGCTGAGTCAGATAGAGCACAAGAAAGAATAAGGAAACAAAGGAGAAAGAAGATCAGACAGTTCTGGGAAGCTGTTTGCATTGTAAAGAACAACATGCTTTTGAAAAATGTTCACGATTGGAGAAAAAGTCACATGATGAGAAATTAACCTTTTGAAAGAAGAATGGAATATGTTTTGGCTGCTTGTGTAAAGGCCACATCAGTAAACCTGTAACAAGTGACTCAGTTGTGATTTATGCAGTTTAAAACATCCCAAGTTACTGCAAACTCAATGAAGTAAAGTTGAGAAGGATGTCAAACAATCTGAATCCAAGACTAAAGACACATTCAGAGAGGATGCTTCACCTTCCGTTCAGACAAACAGTTTTACTGGGGCCGGTGTCAAAGCTCTCTCAATAGTTCCTGTGCAGGTTAAAGCTGAACAAGGAAGCTTCATACTGAAGACCTACACACTTCTTGATCCAGGAAGTACCACATCATTTTGTACTGTTGAATTGATGAACAAACTTAATCGTCATGGTAAAAGATCACAGATCTGGTTGAAGACCATGGATAATGAAAGGAACATTGAAACTAATATAGTTTCAGGTTAACAGATTGCTGGATTGGTTAGCAATGAAGTTTGCGATCTTCCAAGTGTATATACTCAGAAGACTATGCCTGTGAATGAGGAGAATATTCCACATCAATGGGATCATCTAAAAGACGTTTGCTTACCCAAGATATATATTTTTAATTTTTTATTTTTCACACCATAAACCACATTGACCAAGATACATACATTTTCCTTTTCAAATATATACAGTGTCATTTTCTCCCCACCCTCCCTCCTCCCATCCCACCCTCCCTACCTCCCCCCATTCATTTAAAGTACAGAATCTAAGATACATTAAACCAGTCAAACAATGTTGTCATCCAATAAAAATAAACAAGAAATTCCACTGAGTCAATTCTTTTCATTTCCTTCTCCTTTCGTTATTTTAGGTGGTAGATGTCCCCGGTAGGTTTTCTCTATTGTGTTTCATGTATGGCTCCCATATTTGTTCAAATATTTCAATATTTTTTCTTAAATTATATGTTATTTTTTCTAATGGATTACATTTATTCATTTCTATATACCATTGTTGTATTCTCGTTATCTTCTAATTTCCAAGTTGACATAATATATTTTTTTGCTACAGCTAGGGCTATCCTAACAAATCTTTTTTGTGCACCATCCAAATCAAGTCCAAATTCTTTGTTTTTTGTTACTTAGGAGGAAGATCTCTGGGTTTTTTGGTACATTGCTTTTTATGATTTTATTTAATATCTGGCTTAGATCTTCCCAAAATTTTTCCACTTTCTCACACGTCCAGATTGCATGAATTGTTGTTCCCATTTCTTTTTTACAACAAAAACATCTGTCAGATACTGTTGGGTCCCATTTATTTAACTTTTGAGGTGTAATGTATAGCCTGTGTATCCAGTTATATTGTATCATACATAACCTCGTGTTTATTGTATTTCTCATAGTTCCAGAGCATAACTTCTCCCATGTTTCCTTATTTATCTTTATGTTTAAATCTTGTTCCCATTTTTGTTTAGTTTTACTATTTGTTTCCTCATTCTCCTTTTCTTGCAGTTTAATATACATATTTGTTATAAATTTTTTGATTATCATTGTATCTGTAATCACATATTCAAAATTACTTCCCTCTGGTAACCTCAGACTGCATCCCAATTTGTCCTTCAAGTAGGATCTCAGTTGGTAGTATGCCAACACTGTATCTTGAGTTATATTATATTTATCCTTCATTTGTTCAAAGGATAGTAATTTATTTCCAGAAAAACAATTTTCTATTCTTTTGATCCCTTTTTTCTCCCATTCTCTAAAGGAAAGGTTATCCATTGTAAAAGGGATTAACTGATTTTGCGTCAGTATTAGTTTTGGTAATTGGTAATTTGTTTTATTCCTTTCTACATGAATCTTCTTCCAAATATTGAGCAGATGATGTAATACTGGAGAACTCCTACGTTGAACCAATTTTTCATCCCATTTATATAATATATGTTCATGTATCTTCTCCCCTATTTTATCTAGTTCTAATCTAGTCCAATCTGGCTTTTCCCTTGTTTGATAAAAATCCGATAGGTATCTTAATTGTGCGGCTCTATAATAATTTTTAAAGTTTGGCAGTTGTAAGCCTCCTTGTTTATACCATTCTGTTAATTTATCTAGTGTTATCCTCGGTTTCCCCCCTTTCCATAAAAATTTCCTTATTATTTTCTTTAACTCCTTGAAGAATTTCTCTGTCAAGTGTATTGGCAATGCCTAAAATAGGTATTGTATCCTTGGGAAAATGTTCATTTTAATACAGTTTATCCTTCCTATTAGTGTTAGTGGTAAATCTTTCCAATGCTCTAAATCGTCCTGTAATTTTTTCATTAGTGGATAATAATTGAGTTTATATAGATGGCCGAGGTTATTATTTATTTGTATACCTAGGTATCTTATTGTTTGCATTTGCCATCTAAATTTTGAGAAATCCGCATTATTCATTGGCATTGCTTCACTTTTATTTGCATTAATCTTGTATCCCGACACTTCTCCATATTCCTTCAATTTCTTATGTAATTCTTTTATTTATATTTCTGGTTCTGTTAAATATACTATAATGTCATCTGCAAATAAACTGATTTTATATTCCTTGTCTTTTATTTTTATCCCTTTTATTTTATTTTCTGTTCTTATCAGTTCTGCTAGAGGTTCTATGGCCAACGCGAACAATAAGGGCAATAGTGGGCATCCCTGCCTTGTTGATCTGCTTAAATTAAATTGCTTTGATATATATCCATTTACTGTCACTTTTGCCAATGGCCGCTTATATAATGCTTTAATCCAATTAATATACTTCTCTGATAAACTGAATTTTTGCAATACTTTGAATAAATAATTCCATTCTACTCTGTCAAAGGCCTTCTCTGCGTCTAAAGCAACTGCTACTGTTGGCGCTTTTCGCCCTTCTACTGCATGAATTAAGTTAATAAATTTACAAATATTGTCTGTTGTCCATCTTTTTTTAATAAATCCAGTTTGGTCTAGATTTACCATTTTAGATACATAATCTGCTAATCTGTTTGTTAATAGTTTAGCTATTATCTTATAATCTGTGTTAAGTAATGATATTGGTCTATATGACGCTGGTGCAAGTGGATCTTTCCCTGTCTTTAGTATTACTGTAATTATTGCTGTTTTGCATGAATCTGGTAAGATTTGTGTTTTGTCAATCTGGATTATTACTTCCAGGAGGGGAGGAATTAATAAATCTTTAAATGTTTTATAGAATTCTATTGGGAATCCATCCTCTCCTGGTGTTTTATTATTCGGTAGTTTTTTTTATTATCTCTTGTATTTCTACTATTTCAAATGGTTCTGTTAATTTATTTTGTTCCTCTATTTGTAATTTTGGTAGTTCAATTTTAGTTAAAAATTCATCTATTTTGTCTTCTTTCCGTTCATTTTCAGTTTGGTATAATTGTTCATAGAATTCTCTGAAGTTTTCATTAATCTCCATTGGATTATATGTGATTTGTTTGTCTTTTTTCCTTGATGCCAATACCATTTTCTTAGCTTGTTCTGTCTTAAGCTGCCATGCTAGAATTTTGTGCGTTTTTTCACCTAGTTCATAATATTTCTGTTTTGTCTTCATTATGTTCTTCTCCACCTTATATGTTTGTAGTGTTTCATATTTTATTTTTTTATCTGCCAATTCTCTTCTTTTAGTCTTCCTTCATTGCTAATTCTTTTTCTATATTTACTATTTCCCTTTCCAACTGCTCTGTTTCCTGTTGTAGTCCTTCTTCATCTTGGTTACATAACTTATTATTTGCCCTCTGATGAACGCTTTCATTGCATCCCATAGTATAAACTTATCTTTCACTGATTCCGTATTTATTTCAAAGTACATTTTAATTTGTCTTTCAATGAATTCTCTAAAATCCTGCCTTTTAAGTAGCATGTAGTTTAATCTCCATCTATACATTCTTGGAGGGATGTCCTCTAGCTCTATTGTCAATATCAGGGGTGAGTGGTCCGATAATATTCTACCTTTATATTCTGTTTTTCTTACTCTGTCTTGCATGCGAGCTGATAACAGGAATAGGTCTATTCTTGAGTATGTTTTATGTCTACCCGAGTAATATGAATATTCCTTTTCCTTTGGGTGTTGTTTCCTCCATATATCCAAAAGTTGCATTTCTTCCATCGATTTAATTATAAATTTGGTTACTTTGTTCTTTCTGTTAATTATTTTTTCAGTTTTATCCATATTTGAATCCAAATTAAGGTTGAAATCCCCTCCTATTAATATGTTCCCTTGCGTGTCTGCTATCTTCAAAAAAATATCTTGCATAAACTTTTGATCTTCTTCGTTAGGTGAATATACATTGAGTAAATTCCAAAACTCCGAATATATTTGACATTTTATCATTACATATCTCCCTGCTGGATCTATTATTTCCTCTTCTATTTTAATTGGTACATTTTTACTGATTAATATAGCTACTCCTCTAGCTTTTGAATTATATGATGCTGCTGTTACATGTCCTACCCAATCTCTCTTTAATTTCTTATGCTCCATTTCAGTTAAATGTGTTTCTTGCACGAATGCTATATCAATTTTTTCTTTTTTTCAGTAAATTTAGCAGTTTCTTCCTTTTGATTTGGTTATGTATTCCGTTAATATTTAAAGTCATATAGTTCAACGTAGCCATTTCATACTTTGTTTATCTTCCCTTTCCGTTTCCTCATCATCACCTTTCCTTCTTATCCATTTCTGCTTTCTTGTTTTGAATACTTTATAAGACAACATTTCTAAAACATCAAACATTTCCCTTATTCTCCTATCTAAAACTTCTTTAACCCCATTCTCCCCACCCCTTCCGGAGTTGCCCTTTATCCCTTGTCGGGCAACCACATCTCCCCTCTCCATTTGGATTTGCGAATTCACTCGCAAGCGTCAACTGATTTCACAGTGACCGTAACTCCTCCCCACCCAGCTCCCCCCCAGAAAAGATTTCAATTTTCATATATAACAAAAGTCACTCTTTTAATTCCCTCCTTATTTCCTCTGTTCCCTTTCATTCCTTTATTAATTCTTATCTATACTCTATATATTTTCCTCTAAATACGGATACACTCATGTACACACATATATACATACACATCTATATATTTATATATATATATATACCCATATACACACATACATATAGTTCGTGGTCATTTTTACTCTCATTACATGTCTTCATCTCTCTGCTTGTTTTGTAGTTGTTCTGCAAATTTTCGTGCTTCCTCCGGATCCGAGAATAGTCTGTTTTGTTGCCCTGGAATAACTATTTTAAGTACCGCTGGGTACTTTAACATAAATTTATATCCTTTTTTCCATAGGATTGTTTTTGCTGTATTAAACTCCTTCCTCTTGTTCAGGAGTTCAAAACTTGTGTCTGGATAGAAAAAAAATTTTTGACCTTTGTATTCCAGTGGCTTTTTGTCTTCTCTTATTTTCTTCATTGCTTTCTCCAATATATTTTCTCTGTTGTATATCTTAAGAATTTTACTAAAATGGATCTTGGTTTTTGCTGCGTTTGTGGTTTCGGGGCTAGTGTTCTATGTGCCCTCTCTATTTCCATTTCTTCCTGTAATTCTGGTCTTCCTAGGACCCTGGGGATCCAATCTTTTATAAATTCTCTCATATTTTTGCCTTCTTCATCTTCCTTAAGGCCCACTATCTTTATATTATTTCTTCTATTATAGTTTTCCATTATATCTATCTTCTGAGCTAACAGCTCATGTGCCTCTTTAACTTTTTTATTAGATTCTTCTAATTTCTCTTTTAAGTCCTCTACTTACATTTCTACGATTATTTCTCGTTCTTCCACATTATCCACTCTTTTTCCTATCTCTGATATGACCATCTCTATTTTATTCATTTTTTCTTCTGCACTCTTAATTCTTCTTTTTATTTCATTAATTGCCATTCTTTTACTGATTCCATATATTCTTTAAAAATATATATATATCCATTGTCCTGCCTTTCCCTTCTTCTTCCATTTCTCTATGTTCTTCTTCTTCTTCTTCCTCTGGGTTGGCCATCTGTTGTTTCCTTGTTTTCTTATTGCTTTCTTCTTTCTTGTTCTCGTTGTTTTCTGTGTTCTCTTCCTGTTGCTGTATTGCAACTGTCACTCTCAGCTGTGGAGATCGACTCCGCAGCTGTTCCCCCCTCCCGTCAGTGTGTTTTTTTTTAGGCGCGGTTGCGCACTTTTACTCGGCTCCGCGAGCCATTTTTGTAATCCCGAGCTCGGGACTTCCACCGACCTTAGAGAGTGGGCTTCTCTCTCCGCGGCGGGCCTCCTTGGACAGGTAAGGCCTTCACCTTCTTCTTCCGACGTTCTTTCTTCTTCTCTTCTTCCCATTGCTTTCGACTTTTCTCTCTTCGCTGCCATTTTCTTCTCACCTTTACTTTTACTTTGTTTTAATTTTTATTCTTGTACCTTTGTGTTTTATGTGTTTTTTTCCAACTTTTCTGGAGAGGGCTGGAATTCCCTCACCGGCTACTACTCCATCACGTGACTCCTCCTTACCCAAGATTGATGCTAAAATCGAGATGTTAATTGGATTAGATGTATCAAAGGCTCTCGAGCCTCTAGAAATAATAAGGAGTCAAAATGACAGGCCTTATGCTGTGAGAACGTTGCTTGGATGGACAATTAACAGACCATTAGAAGGAAAAATGAATAATGATCAGGAGGCATTGAATGTGAATGTCAACAGAATTTCAGTTGATCTGTGGAAACAAGAGTTTAAAATTGATTTCCCTGAATATCTCATAGACATTCAAGAACCTTTGAAGGAGGATAAATAGTTTCTGGATTTAGTTTCAAATTCTGTTGAACATGTTGATGGTCATTACTGACATTACCCTTGAAGGAAATGTCAGATAATAAAATAATTGCAGAACAGCATTTGCTGAATTTGAAGAAAAAAATTCAAAAAAATCCTTTCATTTGGAATATGCATATGTCATGTTGGACATAATAACTAAGGGTTACATAGAAAAGATATTTGAAGGTATCTTGGAATGTAAAAATAGTAGAAAATGGTATTTACCTCATCGTGGAGTTATACATCCACAAAAGGAGAAACAAAAGGAGTATTTGATTGTGGAGCATCATTTAAAGGAGTTTCATGGAATTCTCAACTTTTATAAGGTCCAGACTTAACCATTACAGGTACACGATCCTTTATCTGAACATCAAAAATCTGGTAAGCTCCAAAATCTGGCAAGTGAGGACCAGCAGTTGGGGGAAGATAGCCGGGTGGCTGAGGGACCGGTGATTGGGGGAGATGGCTGGGCAGCTGAGGGACCGCGGTTGGGGAGACTGCCAGGTGGCCGAGGGACCGCAGTTGGGGGAGTCGGCTGGGCGACTGAAAGGGGGTGGGGGTGGATATGGCAGCACAATTCAGGTGGGCTTTCTGAAATCCAGAAAAATATGAAATTCAGAACACACTGTCCCCCAAGGGTTCCAGATAAAGGATTGTGTACCTGTTCTTTAATAGGTGTTCTGATAAGATTTGCAAAGAGCCAATTGTGATTGCTGCAGATATTGAAATGATGTTTCATCAGGTGAAAGTACCATCAGAAGATAATGATTTCCTACGATTGTTATGGTGGCCTAATGGTGATTACAGTAAAGACATGATTGAATACAGAATGACAGTTCATTTATTATCATTTTAATTTGTTTATATTTGTTTGAAGTTGAATATCGTTATCATTTACAATATGCTTTATTTTACTCATCATTATGAAGTGCAAAGCTGTGAAAATGTTTATTCACTTTTATCAATGGAAAATTAAAGCTATTTACAGCTGCAATTACGAAGTTTGATTTATTTGGGGAATAAGATCCAATTCAGAATATCGAGGCTCACTTCTCTTAGAAGATGACCTGTTTGTGATTGAGAAATATTAGAAGCTGGGAAGTGTCACCTACAAGGGTAACACGAGACTGGCTTGAGGTTCGAATGTGGCCACAACCATCTTTACTTTCTTCACCTGGGAATTTTCACAGTGACCTCCTGGTCATCACACGAGGTTCACTCCTCCAAAGCCCTCCTTAGGGTTAACAAGTGACCTTCTGTCACACAAGTCCTCTCCTTTGGACACCATGGGTTGAGTGGTCCAGTGATTCCTGTCACGCAAAGTCTTCCTCTAGGAAGAGGACGTGAAAGGCACTGCTCAGCCCTGCACACACTCTGGGTATCAGAGTTCCCCAAACTACTGTCAGGAAAACAGTGCTGGGACCCGTGGACAAAGAAGCTCAGTTCTCTCTTTTCCCACTGAAACGACTGGGTGAGCACACAGCTCCAAACTGCATAGCTAGCATCCATGGACAAAGGACCTCAGCGTGTGGCTTGCTGAAGCTGCCCGGTGAGAACACACAGTCAGACTGATGGCCTGCAGACCAATCAGCCCACGGGCTTTCGGCGCGTGGCTCCCGTGCTTGGACAGCTGTCAAAGTCCCTTCGTGATAGCCCAGCACTACCTCAGGTCCTAGCAGCTGTCAGATCCTCCACAGAAGATTCAGTCCTGTCCCTGGTCAAAAAATAAAATTGTCCAAGGTCCATAACACGCACAGTAAACAAAAGGTTAAAGAATTCTGTCCATGATACATTCTAAATGTAGCATTAAGGGACAATATGGGAACCTTTGCCTTTACAGCCCACCAAGCCATCATAGAAATTAAAGCTAATACACTGAAAGCTCTTTAGGGCGTGGATTCATTAATCTGCGATGGACCCCAAACTTTGCAAATTTTGAAAGATAGATGGATGGAAAAAAGGATGGGTTTGACATATTATTGCTATGTGTTTTTTCCCTCAAAATCCGTTTCTTTGATCAAGATGACAAAGGGAATCAATTGAAATTATAAATTACTTATTTTAATAGATGTGTTTGACTGACATTTTGTATATTTACAGCTTGAATTTAGTTTCTTTTGAAGGTGTTAATCTGCATAAATTACCTCCATTATCACGAGTTGATTTACTTCTCACCTATTTAACACCGTGCTTGATCAAATAGTGCCGCTGTAGCAATGGCTATCTGCTTACTGAATAACTCTACAACTAAATGGGTTGAGTTCAGTGAGCAAAACTGATTTATTGAGGTCTGCTTGGCTGTTCTTATTTTCCCAGCCCAGACCTGGCAGAGAACCGCGCTGTGGGTCTGGACGTCATCAGGGTGTCATGTGGGCCGCAGAGCTCGGGGTTCTAAGCCTGGTGCCGAGGTTGGGAAGAAACCCCCCGATGGCGCCATTTTGGCGTGACATGTGGGACTGGTTCACCTGCCTCATGGCATGCCGCCACACAGAGCCCCCCAGAACTGACACCAATGTCCTTCTTTGCCGGTGGCCTTGCTTCTTGGACTGCGCTGCGACCACTGGCTCGTTGGGGTCGAGGCGTGCTGGCTTTAATCTGTCCATAGTAAACAGTTCCCTCTTACCACCAATATCCAGTGTGAAGGTGGATCCTAAACACTGGGTGACTCTGTACGGCCCTTCGTACAGTCTTTAAAGGGGTGCTGTGGACGGGTCTCGCCTGACAAAGACATATTCTGCGGAATATAGCTCGCTGGGGATGTAGGAGGCCCATGTGCCATGTCTAGGCGGTGATGGGGGAGTGAAGAAGTCCAACTGGGCCCAGAGGTGGAGAAGTAAACTGCATAAGGACTGTTAGGGGCTGAGAGGTGCATTGATAAACTCACCGGGCAGGGCTAGTGGTGCACCGTAGACCAGCTCAGCCAATGACGCCTGCAGGTCTTCTTTGGATGTTGAACGGATGCCCAGGAGTATCCAAGACAGCTCATCCACCCAATCGGGGCCGGTGAGGCGAGTCATAAGTGCTGACTTAAGGTGGTGGTGCAATCACTCAACCAGTCCATTGGCCTGTGGGTAATAGGCCATTGTGTGATGCAGCTCGATTCCCAGTCTGTTGGTGAGCTGTGTCCAGAGCGCGGAGGTGAACTGCGCACCTCAGTCGCTGGTGAGGTGGATCGGGATGTCGAACCGGGCAGCACAACCAGTCAAAAGTGCTTGGGAGCAGGAGTCCATGGAGGCATCTGGCATCGGAATCGTCTCGGGCCAGCGAGTGGTGCGGACTACCACTGTGAAAAGGTAGCGGTTACCTCGGGAAATGGGTAAGGGGCTGGCAATGTCCACATGTACTTGGCTGAACCGTTCTCAGATGTGTTTGAAGTCCTGCATAGGCACTCTGGTGTGCTTGTGTACCTTGGAAAGCTGGCAATGGGTGCAGGTCCTGGCCCAGTCTGCAATCTGCTTTCGAAGCCAGTGCCAGATGAAGCATTCTGCCATCATACGAACAGTGGACCTGATGGAAGGGTAGGAAAGGTCGTGGATATGATGGAAGACTTGCCTACACCACTGCTGGGGAACCACTGGTCATGGAGTGCCATGGAGACATCGCACAGGATAGTATCGTCACCGAGAGGAGTCAGGAGATCCTGGAACCGCAGGCCTGTGATGGGTCTCCTGAAGGTCTGTGTCTCTTTGTCAGACTTCTGGTACCGGGCAAGCTGGTCATCGTCTAACCCAGGTGTCAGTGTGCAAATGGCCAGTTGGGAGAGCAGGTTGGCGACCATGTTGTCTTTCCCCACCTTGTGCTGAATGTCGGTGGTGAACTCCGACACAAAGGACAGGTGACGCTGTTGGCGGACCGACCAGGGATCTCTAGCCATAGCGAGCGCCTGAGGGAGGGGTTTGTGGTTGGTAAAAATGGTGAAAGGCCTCCCGCCAAAAAATAGCATAAATGACACACAGCGAGGTACGTGCCGAGCAATTCACAGTCAAAAGTATTATACCTGCACTTTGGCAGACGAAGAAGTTGGCTGAAGAATGCCAGTGGTTTCCACTGTCCATTAACCTGTTGCTCTAGGACAGTACCAATGGCGGTGGTGGTGGCGGAGGCATCGACGGAGGTCAGTGTGGGGTGGATGGGTAGGGTAGCCTTCGCGAGGGCATATTTCGTGGCTTCGAATGCCCTGCTGGCTTCTGAAGGCCAGGTGAGCGTCTTGTCCTTGGCTACAATGAGGGCGAAGAGTGGCTGCATGATGCATGCAGCGCCTGGAAAAAATCTGTTGTAGAAGTTGATCATAACCCATGAACTCTTGTAGCCCCTTGAGGTTGTCCAGGAGCAGTAACTCCCTGATTGCGGTGACCTTCATAGCAGCTGGTGTAGCTCCTTCAGCTGTGATGGTATATCTCAGGAACTGCATGGACTCTTTCCCAAACCGGCTTTTGGCCGGGTTGATTATTAGGCCGGTCAGCCAGTCGGGAGAAGAGGGTGCGCAGGTGAGACTTGTGTTGTGCCCGGTCTCTGCTGGCAACAAAAATATCATCCAGATAAATGAACACAAAGTTCAAATCCCTCCCCACTGTATCCATAAGGTGCTGGAAGGTCTGGACAGCGTTCTTGAGCCCGAAAGACATTTGTAGAAATTCAAAGAGGCTGAAGTGGGTGATATGGCCGTTTTTGGGATGTCCTTGGGGTGCACCGGGATTTGATTATATCTGCGCACCAGGTCGACCTCGGAGAACACCCTTGCACCATGCAGGTTGGCCGTAAAGTCCTGAATGTGAGGGATCGGGTTATGGTCAGGTACTGTCACATAATTAAGCCATTGATAATCTCCAAAGGGGCACCAGCCACCAGAAGCTTTTGGGACCAAGTGGAGCGGCGAGGCCCAAGGATTGTCGGAGTGTCGAATGATCCTAGTTCTTGCAGATGTGAGAACTCCTCTTTCGTTATCTGGAGCTTATCCAGTGGGAGCCAGCGTGCCTTGGCATGGACTGGAGGGCCTTGGGTGGGGATATGATGAAACACCCCATGGCGTGGTGAGGCAGCAGAGAACTGTGGCTTGAAGAGCGACGGGAACTCATCCAGGACGTGCTGGAACTCGTCCTTGGATGCACTGACCATGGCCATCTACGGCTGCTTTGTGCGGGAGGCGTTGAGACGAATGGATTGGAAGGTATGGGCATCGACAAGTTGCCTACCTCAGGGGTCAACCAGGAGCCCATGGGTGAGGAGGAAGTCAACACCCAGGATGAAGGTTCGGAGAGACAAAATGGTGAACCTCCACAAGAACTTCCGCTGGCTGAGCTGGAAGTGAACTGTCTTGGTACCATTCGTTTGGATCTCATCGAGTTGGCTGCACGGAGTGGAGGCCCTCAAGGCCGGATATGGGACTCGATGGCTGTGGCTGGGATGACGCTGATCTGGGCCCCGGTGTCGATGAGGAAGCGTCAGCCACTGATTGCATCTTGCAGGTAGAGAAGGCTGTGTTCTTGACCAGCCACCACAGCCATTAACAGCAGCCAGCCTGGTCGTTTCCCTGGAACAACCAGGGCTGACTGCACTTCCAAACCATGGCTCCCCAGCGCTAGTGGAAGAAGCAGAGGCCTGAAGTGGATGGCTTGCTTCTGGCTATGCTCTTTGAGGCCCCTTCAGGGGCCGAGTGTTCCTCCACAGAGCTAGAGGAAGGCTTGGTGTGTTCATGCCCGGGGTTTGTAACCAGTTGGACTGCTGAGCCCTCTGGGAATCATTCAAGCCATAGCTCCTGAGCTTTTTGAATGACCTTCCTAGGATCATCAAAGCTCTCCTGGGACAGTAATGGCCAGATGTATTCAGACATATGGTCGAGGAAGATGCGCTCGAACAGTGGGCAGGCAGTGTGATTGCCCATGAGTGAAAGCATCTCATCCATCAACACGATTGGAGTTCTGTCTCCCAAGGCATCGAGGTGAATAGTCCAAGTGGCACGCTGGCTCCTGGAGAGGCCGAGGGAGCCAGTGAACACCCGCTTGATGGTCCCATACTTGTCTTCTGCGGGAGGGTGCTGGACGAGGTGTAGCACTCATTTGCGGTGGCCTAGTCCAGGGCAGTGACCACATGATAAAACTTGGTCGTATCTGATGAAATCTGGCAGAGGTGAAACTGAGCTTCTGTGTGGCTGAACCAGGTCTCAGGCTCTTGTACCCAGAAGTCAAGAAGCTCAATGGCTATAGCATTGATCGAGGAGTCATTCATATCAGGTTCAAAGGTGTTTGAACCTGTCGGGGTCACCAATGTAGTGACGACTACTCTGCTTACTGAATAACAACCAAACGGGTTGAGTTCAGTGAGCAAAATTGATTTATTGAGGTTTGCTTGGCTGTTCTTATTCTCCCAGCCTGGCTGAGAACCGCGCTGTGGGTCTGGACGTCATCAGGCCGTCATGTGGGCCGAGGACAGGAAGAAACCCCCAATGGCGCCATTTTGGCCGGCTGTCTCGCTGTGTGTGTGACATGTGGAGCCAGTTCGCCTGCCTAATGGCATGCCACCACACCGCATTAATTATGTTCTTTTGTTTGGCTCAACTTGTGAACATTTAACTGCAATTTATCTGCAATTTAAATAAAGACCTGGTGCTGGAAGTCACATCATCAATCACTCGGAATCTCATTCAGAATTCCAATATTAAAATTGAAAAGGTTAGTTCCAGATCGCGGATCCTTCGAAAACTGGTAATATTTGGGTTTGATTATCAATGGGCATCTGTTCCACGACTCAGTTGGAATGCAGAATGAAATCTTGGACCCCAACTACCCCGTTCTAATGAGGTTTTACTATACATGCAGATCAGATGCCGTTAAAGTTATACCACTCTCTGCAACATTAGCAAATAAGGCAGTTAAGGGGTTCAGTTCAAAATGAGCTTTAAAAAAGTGCGTAAAAGGTCTGAATAATTTGATCCAAGACTCTGACATACAAATTAATGATGCATCTCTATTGTCGCATAAAAACGAGCTCGTTTGACTTTGGACGTGAGCCCTATGGACTACTTTAAATTGTAGGATTTTAAATGTGTGTGATGCATTCCTTTAATTTTACAATTCTTTTATTTCTTTAACACCACATTGGTAATGGCATATTTTTCAAAAGTCAATAGCTTAAAAATGTTATAGGGTGAGGTCTGGTATTTGGAGTAGAATTTTAAGGTCAGTTTTTGTATCTGATCTTTGGGAGGGTTTTTTGGGGACTTCAAGTGGCCTCAGCGGGGCTGAGTGGGGAAATGGCTCACAATTGAATGGTTGGGGCAGACCCGATGGGCTGAACACCCTAACCCTGCTCCTGTGTCTTGATTCATCTGGGCGGCGCCAACTCATTGTCAGTAGGAGCCTGTCCCACCCCATCCTCCCCTCTCCCACCACCATTTTATTCGGCCCACCTGTCTGCATTTTGCATGTGCCTAGGGTGAAGGGCTTGAGCCCAAAACATTGGTTATGCACCCTGCTGATGCATCTTGCCCATGGGCTCATGCGCCTCCAGACTGAGACCACCCGTAAACTGAAGGAACAACACCTCATCTTCCGTTCTTGGCACCCTCCAACTGGATGGCATGAGCATCAACCTCTCGGGATGCCGTTAAAACTCTTCTCCCTTCTTTGTCCCCCTGTCTTCTTTCCCTCGGCTTTGCCCCTCAATCCTCTGTCACAGATTGGAAAAGGGAACCGCGGCTGATGAAACAGGTTGGGCAGCTCGTCAAAAGGAAGAAGGAAGCAAATATTAGATATAGGAAGCAGGAAACAGGATGGGCTCATGAGAAGTACATGGGAGCCAGCAAGGAGTTTAAGGAAGGACTTAAGAGATCTCGAAGGGGGTAAGAGACAATCTTGGTGTGTTGGATTAAGGAGAACCCCAAGGTATTCTAGGCATATGTGAAGAAGGGTGACAAGAATGAAGGTGGGGCAGCAAAAAGCGGCTGTGCCCAGAAGGGGAGGAGGTTGGGACGTCCTAAATTAATACTTTGCTTCAGTATTGTTAGAAATTAAAGTACCTTTAAAGAAATTGCTCGAGACAAAAATTGAGAACAAAGAACATTTATTACTACAACAATGCAAAGTTGGGTGCTTCCCCTTACCCTGGGAATACACACACATACTGGGGCTCACCCAACTTTTATACAGTCAATTTCAGTATCAGAGTGCCCTCCCCCTTACATTCTTCTGCCCCCTGGATGGGTTTGGCATAGGTAATCCTTCCTGCCTACGTGCAGTTTCAGTACACTTGGAGGACCAGGGGGTATCCTGTGGGTGTCCCATCATGTCATTGTCCTTATTCACACCTTCCTGATTCTCGGGGCTACAATCTCTTGGTATGCGGAGTTGACTCATTCTATCTAGGGTTGGCTAATTTCATATGTATAAATCTGTGTATGGTTAGCTAATTAGATATGTAAGACTTGGTACTTCTGTCCAGGGCTAGGAGACCTTTATCTGATCCAGACTACCTCAACTTCCTACATTCTATTGTACCTTACCATTCCTTTTCTTAGTCTTATGGTCTTGTCACAAAGACTAGAAGATTCTTATGTTAATCGTGCTGACTCTGCTTTCCTGCATCCTAACCCCCAAGCTTATCCTGTTTGTACTGGTTACAGCCATTAACTGATGAACTTTAGTTTCTTCCATGTTCATAATTTTAGATCAATTTTCCCATCTCTCACAACCCTCACTTTTCTTTTAGATCAGTAATACTGATCTTTCACCATGATCAGTGTTACTGATCTTTGGTTACTAGTGTCAGTGTGACTGATCCCCCCCCCCAACCCCCCTCACTTTTCTTTTAGATCAGTAATACTGATCTTTCAAGTGTAAGGTGTTGTTTTACCCAGCTGGTCAATAACCGAATTGTAATACCTGCGTAAAGTCTTTAGGTAGGGGAGCACTATGAATGTCAGAGTAGCGAGTCCAGCTGCTTATTAGGGTTGCGAGTATCAGGCTCCAGTTCTCAGTAAAGAGTCTAGTCCATCCCACATCAGTCCGAAGTTGCCACGTCTGAACATGAGCATGGGCAGATTCACGTTGAAACATTGAAGCAGTGTCTTTTAACCACCCGACTTTTGTAAGCATTGTCCTGACGAAGTCTGTGAGAGACGCTGCCTTCAGCAGCGAACGAGTAGCAGTAGTCAGGCGGTTCCGTTGAATTGTGGCTAGTATCTGATGTCCTCTTCAGCCCCGAACCCTAGGGCTACCGATCTCCGAAGGCTGTTTGGAGCCTGATATTAAAGTGTCAAGCAGCTCACGTTGTTGGAAGCTGGTGCTCCCCTTCACGGGGTGATGAAAAGAGACCAAGCTGGGGGGGGATTGTTTCTTGTGATTTAACTGTGTGTTGCAGCTTGTCTGTGTACATTAGCATATGTATCATTGAACTTGTGAGTTGCAGCCTGTCTGTGCACATTAGCATATGTATTAACTCTCTCTCTCTGCTACATGTACAATCCTGACTACCATTCTGCCAGTCTTTGTCCCACCATGTCCTTTGTGCTATCGCTTTAAAACTCCTGTCTTTAATACCTGTGTAGGCTAAGATACAAATTAGATGTACTCCACCACAGCTGTTCAGTTCCCCTGGTCCATATTGGAATCCCTTGTTAACCCATATCCCACTATGACTATACATTAAATCTATGCCCTGTCTACATTCTAAAGGAGCACAATTGTAACCTCTGCTGCCCCTATTCCAGGAGGACTTAAAACATAGCGAGTACTGAAGTGACATATCCATTTAACGAACAATATTTCAAAAAATGAATAAACAACAATAAATGTAAAACCCATTAAAATACGGCAATAAAAATACAACAATAACTGTATAAACCATTAAAATACGACAATAAAAAATACAACAATAACTGTATAAACCATTAAAATACGACAATAAAAAATACAACAATAACTGTATAAACCATTAAAATACGACAATAAAAAATACAACAATAACTGTATAAACCATTAAAATACGACAATAAAAAATACAACAATAACTGTATAAACCATTAAAATACGACAATAAAAAATACAACAATAACTGTATAAACCATTAAAATACGACAATAAAAAATACAACAATAACTGTATAAACCATTAAAATAGGACAATAAATGTAACATTACGGCACTTTGTCACGGCGCAGTGTAAGTTTCAGGTCTGAAGGATGAGGGACTGCACGCCAGGTTGGGGGTTGAATCTGTGTGTCATGATGTTGTGGTTCAGAAGCTGATTTAATTCTTTGAATGTGGGTCCAGCCTTTCTCTCTTGTTCTTACTGCGGTGTCTGTAATTAAAAGTACACAGAAGGGACCATCCCAGGCAGGTTTTAGTTGATCCTCTTGCCATGCTTTTACATAAACCCAATCACCAGGTTTAATAGAATGTATAGGAAAGTCTAAGGGTGGTGTTTGGGCTAATAGTCCTTTTTGTTTTAAATATTGGATGGAAGTAGAAAGCCCTTGTAAAAATTTGGAAATGTATTGGTCATTAGCTTCAGGAATGGGAGAATCAGTGTGGAACCCCATAAATGGGAGCCCAAACATCATCTCATACGGTGAGACTGCAAGATCTTTACGAGGTGCTGTCCGAATTCTAATCAGGGCTAATGGTAATGATTTAATCCAGGAAAGACCAGTCTCTTCATGAAGTCGAGTGAGTTGGAGTTTCAATGTTTGATTCATACGTTCGACTCGACCCGAACTTTGGGGATGCCATGGGGTATGTAGTTGCCATTTTATTCCTAGGTTCTTGCAGACACCCTGTAGAATCTGAGAGGTGAAATGCGTACCTCTATCTGAATCAATGCTCTGCATCATACCGTATCGTGGAATGACACATTCAATGAGTATTCTGATGACAGTGTTGGCACGATCATTCGGGGTAGGAAAAGCTTCAACCCATCTTGTAAAATGATCGACCATGACAAGGAGAAATTTGTAAATACCAATCTTAGGAAGTTCAGTAAAGTCTATTTGTATGCGCTGGAACGGGCGAACGGCAATGTCGCGACCGCCAGGTATTACTTGGCGCATCGATTTCTTATTAACCCTTTGACAAATGGGACAAGATCTAGTAGCAAGTTTAGTAATATTGTATATGCCAGGGCAGTGAAGGAAACGTCCAAAGGTATCAACAAGGGACTGGGTTCCCCAATGTGTTTGCTGATGTAACTGATCTATGACTTGGCGGGCTATGGCTTTGTTAATGACTTGCCGTCCGTCTACTGTCCACCACAACCCGTCGGCAGTCTGGCAAAATCCCTTATCTCTCATTGAGACCTCCTCTTCCCGTGAAAAGATGGGGTTCTTTTTAATCTCTATCGGCGTGGGCAGTAGCTGATACATATGAATCTTTTCTGCTAATGCTGCTTGTTTGGCAGCTGCATCAGCCTGCCCGTTTCCTCTAGCTTCAGGACTGTTACCAGTCTGGTGTCCCCGCACATGTACAATGGCAATATCGGACGGGAGTGTTAAAGCCTCTAGGGATTGGGTAATTAACTGTTCATGGGCTAACTTTTGTCCTTTGCCAGTTATCATCCCTCTTTCTTTCCATATCTTACCGAAGGTATGGACTACACCAAAAGCATATTTAGAATCAGTGTAGATCGTTCCTACCTTGTTCTCTAGTTCGTGGAATGCTCTACAGAGGGCATATAGCTCACAGGATTGTGCTGACCAATGACCAGGGAGGCGACCAGCTTCGATCACCAGTTCCTGTTTACCGTCCACTATACTATACCCACTATAGCGGGTTCCTGCAATACAACGTGAAGAACCGTCAATAAACAATTTTTCCCCTTCAGTTAAAGGGACATCGGTTAGGTCTTCCCTAATTTTTGTTTGTAAGTCGATAACCTCTGAGCACACATGTTCTAAATTGTTTGAGGGCTGGTCATTAGTTGGAGAGATGAGGAAGGCTGCTGGGTTGAGAGTTTTGGTCGTAAGTAAGGTCAAATCATTGCTGTCCATTAGTATCGTTTCGTATTTTAAGATTCTCGAATCCGTGAGCCACCTTCCAGCTCGCTGCAATAGAATATTGCGGACTGTATGAGGGGTATGAACTATCATAGGGGCACCGAAAGTAATCTTTCGTCCTTCTTCAACCAAAATTGCAGTGGCTGCTATGGCTTGTATACACTCTGGCCAGCCGCGACAAACGGGGTCTAAAAGCTTTGACAGGAAAGCCACTGGTTGTCTATAGCCAGCCCTGCTTTGGGTGAGCACTCCGGTGGCTGCTCCAGCTTTGGTATTAGTGTATAAATCAAAAGGTTTGTTTAGGTCGGGTAGCGCTAAAACTGGGGCACGCGTAAGGCACTGTTTAACAAAGTTGAAATTTTCAATCTCTTCATCCGTCCAGTCAAGGGTTTCGGTTCCTATACTGGAAATCTTATCATAAAGGAATTTGACCAGAATCGAATAATTTTCTATCCATATTCTACAGAATCCCACTAACCCAAGGAATTTCCTGAGTTCTTGGGCATTTTTGGGAGGGGGGATCTGTATAATACCAGTTATTCTTTCCGGGCTAATTTTCCTGGTTCCTTGACTAACTAGATGACCTAAGTATTTGACCTCGGATTGCACAAATTGTAGTTTGGACTCACTGACTCTCAGACCTTTCTTCTCCAGAAAATTTAAAAGTGCTACCGTAAAATCTTTAGCTAATTCATGAGTTCTTGCAGTAATTAGCAAGTCATCCACATACTGTATGAGTTGGCAATTTTCTCTCCGAGGAGCTTCATCTAATACCCGCTCTAAGACTTGACCAAATAAATTGGGCGATTCTGTAAAGCCTTGTGGAAGGACAGTCCACCGGTATTGGTTTTTACGGCCAGTAAAGGGGTTCTCCCATTCAAAGGCGAACATGTCTCTGCTCTCTGTGGCTAATGGACAAGTCCAGAATGCATCCTTTAGATCAATGACACTAAACCATTGATTATGGGGGTCAATTTTACTCATGATGGTAAAAGGGTTGGGTACAACCGGGTGACGGGCAAGAATGAATTTGTTAAGCTCCCTCATGTCCTGTACTAGGCGGTAGGTGCCGTCTGGTTTTTGAACAGGTAAAATCGGGGTATTAAAGGGAGACATACAGGGTTCGAGTATACCGTCCTGAATCAACTGGTCAATTACGGGCTGTAAACCTTTCCGGCCAGCCATCGGAATCGGGTACTGTTTCTGTCTAACAATTCGTTGAGTATCTTTTAAAGTGACTTGTAGCGGAGGAATATCGAGGATTCCTCTATTTCCATTTCCTGCCCATACTCTTGGATTTATTAGTTTGCGATCTTCTTCGTTTAAAACATAGAACTGTACTCCAATGCCTGATTGTAGAGGTCGAGTACCGATAGCCAATTGGTCCTGTAAATCCCTTCCTAGCAAACATACTCCGGCTTGGGGAAGTAATAGAAGATCCTCAATTATGATCTTATCTCCTATTTGAATTCTGACTTCTCGCAATACCGGGACTGGAAAGTCTCGTCCTCCTACCCCAGAAACTGTAACTGTCCCTTCTATTTTCACCCCCTGGGGTTGGTGTAGAACGCTAGATCGGGCGGCTCCAGAATCGACCAAAAATGTCATCTTATCCCTGTGGGGTCCTATGCCTAAATTAACTAACGGTTCTCCTTGCAGCCCCACGGTATGTATTAATTGAGAACCGTGACCCCCCTATTCGTGATCAGCTTCCATCAAGGCATAGGAACGTGTGTCCATTGCTCGCAGTGGGCATTCCTTTTTAAAGTGCCCTTCCTTTCTACAATGAAAACAAATAAGGGGTCCTATTTCCCAATCTTTCCCAAAATTTCTAGGGGGCATACGTCGTCCCCGGAATCCTCCTCTACTCCTCCACCTGCTTGGGTCTCCACCTCCCCACCCGTGGCTCCCCTCACCTCGTACAGAAGTTGGCCAGTAATCCTTATCTTTTTCGTGATGGTCAGCTACTATTCCTTTGACTGTTTGTAATAGAATTTTAGCTTTCCCTTTTTGTTTATCCTCTGCCCTCTGGACAAATGCTCTCTGAGCAATCTGCAGTAACTGGGTAATTCCTTGCTCGTGCCAATTTTCTGTCTTTTGTAACTTTCTTCTGATGTCTGGGGCTGAGTTGGTAACAAAACCCGTTAGAACCAATTGTTCCCCTGCTGGGGATTCTATGTCGAGACCCCCATATTGTTGAATGGCCGTGCGCAATCTATTGAGAAATGCAGAGGGGGTCTCCTCAGGACCTTGGGGAACCTCAAAGGCTTTTTTGAAGTTCTATCCTTTGGGGACAGATTCCTTGATTCCTTTGATCAAATTAATCCTGTATTCCTCCATCAGTGTGCGGCCACCACTGGTATTTTTGTCCCAATTAGGTTTTGTGAGGGGGAATTTGACTTCTCCAGGGGTCGCCTCGTGTCCCCCTTGGTGTTCCTTATCCCATGCTCTAATGCCTGCCTGTCGGATCATTCCCCGCTCATCTAAGGTAAACAAAGTCTTAAAGATGGATGTTAATTCCTCCCAAGTATACAGATTTGGTCCCAAAAATTGGTCTAACTGTTCGGCACATCCCTGGGGATCTTCTATCAGGGAGATTAATTCTTTCTTAAAATTACGTACTTCGGTGCTGGTCAGGGGCACATTTACGAACCCAGGACCTTCTCCCACGGGAACCTCCCGCAGGGGTCGCATCCAGCTAATTTCTGGTTTCTTAGATTTGTGTTCCTGTTCCCTGAGGAGTGAATCGCAGGGTTCTGCCACTTCTTCCTGAGGGGTCTCACGCTGTTCTGAATTACAATGTTCTACCTCTACTGTTAACGGAGGTGGTAATCGAGCGCTTTGTGAGCGAGTCACCATACCACTCCGGTTCTCCTCTTTCTTCTCTAGTGGTGGGGGAGGAGGGGGAGGTGCAGAAGGGTAGGTAATAGGAGGGGAAGGAAAGATAGGAGCCGGCATAGGAGGAACATAAGGTGGAGGGAGGGAATGTAACACATCCCAACCCTGTGATTCAGGGACAAAAGGTTCCTCCTCTCTCTTATCCCTTAATTCTTTCTCATTCAAAACCAGTTGTTCAATGGGTCCCTTGAGCCAGCAGGCTGCATATTCCCTGCTCTCAACATTGTCTTTCTGGTTTTGATAGAGCCATAGGTTCAAAGCTTGACACATCCATTCATCCTCGGATCCGAATTTTGGCCAGTACACGGAGCTCCCTTAAACCGGGTATTTAACCCATTCAATACAACAATACCTGACCATTGTCAGTTTTTCTTTACCACGGGTCTTTCCTGTGCCCCACTCAGATAACATCAACCCAAGCGGGCTGTACATAGCTATCTGGTGTTCACATCCTGTACCAGGACTCTCCTCCTTGCTACCCATTATTCCCATGCTTATAAACAAGTAAAATTACTCTTACCGAGTTCCAGTAGTAATGCTCTAGTGCACTTCCTTCCGTCGTTTGTTCTCAATGCCTCTTCTCGGATATCACTCGCTTCTTCCACTGACCAGCCACCCGTCGCCCGTGAGTCCAGCTGAATCAGCCGGGGTGCACCTACTCTCGTCGTCGGGGCACTCTGTCAGTGGAGGGAGTGTGATCCCGGACGAGCCCCCATTTGTTAGAAATTAAAGTACCTTTAAAGAAATTGCTCGAGACAAAAATTGAGAACAAAGAACATTTATTACTACAACAATGCAAAGTTGGGTGCTTCCCCTTACCCTGGGAATACACACACATACTGGGGCTCACCCAACTTTTATACAGTCAATTTCAGTATCAGAGTGACCTCCCCCTTACATTCTTCTGCCCCCTGGATGGGTTTGGCATAGGTAATCCTTCCTGCCTACGTGCAGTTTCAGTACACTTGGAGGACCAGGGGGTATCCTGTGGGTGTCCCATCATGTCATTGTCCTTATTCACACCTTCCTGATTCTCGGGGCTACAATCTCTTGGTATGCGGAGTTGACTCATTCTATCTAGGGTTGGCTAATTTCATATGTATAAATCTGTGTATGGTTAGCTAATTAGATATGTAGGACTTGGTACTTCTGTCCAGGGCTAGGAGACCTTTATCTGATCCAGACTACCTCAACTTCCTACATTCTATTGTACCTTATCATTCCTTTTCTTAGTCTTATGGTCTTGTCACAAAGACGAGAAGATTCTTATGTTAATCGTGCTGACTCTGCTTTCCTGCATCCTAACCCCCAAGCTTATCCTGTTTGTACTGGTTACAGCCATTAACTGATGAACTTTAGTTTCTTCCATGTTCATAATTTTAGATCAATTTTCCCATCTCTCACAGTATTCACCAGAGAAAAGGACCTGGATCAGGGTGAGGTCAAAGTTAAACAGGGTGGTGTGCTGGAGAGTGTGGAGATTAAAGAAGAAGTGTTGGATCTTCTTAAAAACATCAAGATGGGTAAGTGCCCGGGGTCAGATGCGATTATATCCCAGGCTGCTGTGGGAAGTGAGGGAAGAGATCGCTGGGGCAGTAGATATGATCTTCGAGTCCTCCTTGGCTGCAGGGGAGGTGCCGGAGGATTGGAGAATGTTTAAAAAAGGTAATAGGGAGAATGCTGGGAATTATAGACCAGTGAGTCTTACGTCCGTGGGGTGCAAACTATTGGAGAGGATTCTTAATGAGCATTCTTTATGAGCATTTGGAGCAGTGCAGTCTAATCCAGGATAGTCAGCCTGGCTTTGTGAGGGGAAGGTTGTGCCTCATGAGTCTAATTGAGCTTTTTGGGGAGGTAACAAAAGAAATTGATGAGGGTCGGGTGGTAGATGTGGATTTTGACAAGGTCCCTCACAAGAGCCTCGTCCAGAAAGTCATGAGGCAGGGGATCAGTGGAGGTGGAGGTAGGGAGAGGGAGGTGGGAAGAGTAGGGAGGGGAAAGTAGGAGAGAAGGGAGGGATAGGAGGGAGATAGGAGAGGATGGGGAGTTGGGGAGAAGAGGGAAGGGGAGGTAGGAAGGGAGTGGGGTAGGAGAGGGAAGGGAGGTAGGAGAGGTGGAGGTAGGAGAGGGGAGGCGGAGGTAGGAGAGGGGAGGGGAGGTAGGAGAGGAGGGAGGAGAGGTAGGAAAGAAGGGAGGGGATGTAAGTAAGGAGGGAGGGGAGGTAGGAGAGAAGGGTGTGGGTTAGGAGAGGAAGGAGGGGGAGGTAAGAGAGGAGGGGGAGGTCGGAGAGGTGGAGGTGGGGAGAAGGCGAGGTATGATAGAAGGGAGTGGGGTAGGAGAGGAGGGGAGGGGAGGTAGGAGGAGGTGGGTAGTAGGTGAGGAGGGGGAGGTAGGGGGTAGGAGGGGACATGAGGAGAATCGCCGCCTTCTTCATCAACATGACGCCCGTCTGCCCTTTCCAACATGGCACCCAAACACAGCAGCCGAAGGATTCTGGAGCCCTTGGGGCAGGGTCGGTCTCCACTCAGCCGCCACACTGCAGGCAAAACGCCCTCAAGAAGATGGCAGCCAGTGGAGGTCCTGTCATGAGCCCAACCGATCGACCTCAGCAAGATGGCCGCCGAGGCGGGGTGGGTGCATGTCAGTCGATCTCCACCCCTGCGCCTCTGCCATTGGACAGCGGCACGCAGCGGACGGCGAGCACCAAGCGTCGCGATTGGACAGCGCCGCCAAGGCGGGAAACAACATGGCGGAGAGGATGCAGCAATTCGTATCGGAGCTGATGAGGGAAGACCTTGGGTGAGCGCCGGGGATCGCCCGCCTCGCGCCACGCAACGTCACGGAGCGGGAAGGGGGTGCGACATCAAGTGACGACAGCTACCGTGAGAACCCTGGCTACGGGTCACCCGCAGGAGCAGCCGCCTTCCCGAGCTGTGGAACGTAAACCCTGGGATACGCCAAGTTCCTGCGTTACGTCAAGCCTCCGCGTTACGTTAAACCCTCACCCGCGTTATGTTAATCCCTCCCGTGTTACATTAACCTTCTGCGTTATGTTGACCACCCCCTCACCGCGTTACATAAACACCGTGTTATGTAAACCCCCCCCCCCCCCCCATTAGATAAACACATATGAGGTGTTGCATTTTGAAAGGACAAACCAAGAAACGACATCCACGATAAATTTTCGGGCACTGAGGGGTGCGATAGAACAGAGGGCTCTGGGGATACAGATACACAATTCCCTGAAAGTGGCGAAGCAGGTGGACAGTGTTGTAAAGAGAGCTTTTGGCACATTGGCCTTGATAAATCAAAGTATTGAGTACAGGATGTTATGGTGAAGTTGTACAAGTCTTTGATGAGGCCAAATTGTGTGCAGTTTTGGTCACCGAACTACAAGAAGGCTATCAATGAGAAAGAAAGAAGGCAGAGAAGATTTACTTGGATGTTGCCTGGAATTCAGGAACTGAATTTCATGGGAAAGATTCAACAGATTATGGCTTTATTCCTTGGCGCATAGAAGAATGAGGGGAGATTTGATCGAGGTATTTAAAATTATTAGGGGGTAGACCTCGCTCTGGTCAGGGAGAGTGAGGTCGTCATAGATAGCAGTTACAGCCAGGTGGTCACACCAGGGCCATGGGAGGAGGACAGGAAGGTCACGGTTAGGAGAGGGAAGAGGAATAGTAAGGTGGTAGAGAGGGCCCCTATGGCTGTGGCCCTCAACAACAGTACTCCTCTGGGTACTGTTGGGGGAAACAACCCAGCTGGGGAAAGTGTCAGTGGCTGTGCCTCTGGCACTGGTTCGGCCTCTGAGGCTCAGAAGGGTAGGGAAAGGAAGAGGAGGGCAATAGTCATAGGGGACTCAATAGTCAGGAATACAGACAGGGGATTCTGTGGACAGAGCAAGGAGAACCGGATGGTGGTTTGCCTCCCTGGTGCCAGGATGTTGCTACTCGAGTCCAGGACATCCTAAAGAGGGAGGGAGATGAGACATAAGTCGTGGTACATGTAGGGAGGAACAACGACATAGGGAGGAATAGAGAAGAGGTCCTGAAAATTGAGTACAGGGAGTTAGGTAGAGAGTTAAAAAGGACCACAAAGGGAGTAATCTCGGAATTACTGCCTCTGCCACGCGACAGTGAGAGCAGGGATAGAACAAGATGGAGGTGGAACGATTGGCTGAAGGGGTGGAGCAAAGGGCAGGGATTCAAGTTTGTGGATCACTGGGACCATTTTTGGGGTAGGTGTGACCTGTACAAAAAGGACGGGTTGCATTTGAACCCCAGGGGACCAGGATTCTGGTGGGGATGTTTGCTAGGGTTACTCAGGAGACTTAAAACTAGAATGGCTGGGGGGAGGGATCCAAATGAAGGAGAACAGCAAGGAGAAGGTTAGAGTGCAATCAGAGAAAGTTTGGAGACAGTGTTTGAGGGGGGAAAGGCAGGTGATAGAAAAGGGGGATGCTCTATACGAAGATGGACAGAGGACAATTGCAAAAGATCATAAGAGAGCTGTTGGTAAAGATCGGGGCAAACAGGAAGTAAAAAGTGGGAAATCTCTAAAATGCATATATTTTAATGCTAGGAGCCTTGTAAGGAAGGTGGATGAGCTGAAGGTATGGATTGACACTTGGAAGTATGACATGGTAGCGATTAGTGAAACATGGCTATAGGAGGGATGTGACTGGCAGCTAAATATTCCTGGATTTAGTTGCTTTAGGTGTGATAGAACCAGGGGGGAGCGAGCAAGAGGAGGTGGGGTTGCATTACTTGTTAGAGAAAATATTACAGCGGTGCTTAGGTGCTTAGCCTCATCCAGGGAGGCTGTTTGGGTGGAATTTGAGGAATGGGAAAGGGGAAGTTACAATTATAAGGGTGTATTATAGACCACCGAATGGGGAACACGAATTAGAGGAACAAATTAGTAGGGAGATAGCAGATATTTGTAATAAGCACAGGGTAGTGTTTGTGGGGGGTTTTAATTTTCCGAATATGAGTACTATATTCAATTTAAAAAGAATTTTAAGAAAGAAATTAGAAAAGCTAAAAGAAGGTATAGCAAGCAGGGTGGAAATAAATCCAAAGGGTTTCTACAAATATGTAAATAGCAAAAGGAAAGTGAGATAAAATTGGTCCAATAGAGAATCAGAAAGGACAAATGTGTGTGGAGCCAAAATAGATGGGGGAGGAACAATTTCTTTTCCTCAATATTTACTGAGGAGAAGGATATTGAACTGTGCAGGGTAAAGGAAGCAAAGGGGGTATATATGAAGACTATAGTGTTTAAGAAAGAGGTAGTACTGGAGCTTTTGAAACATATAAAGGTGGATGTCTCCAGGTACTGACAGGATTTTCCCCTGGACCTTGAGAGAAGTTAGTGAGGAAATAGCAGAGGCGCTGGCAGTGATTTTTCAAATGTCATTAGAGACAGGTATAGTGCCAGAGGATTGGCGTGTTGCGCATGTGGTTCCTTTGTTTAAAAAGGGTTCGAGGAGCAAGCCTAGCAATTATCGGCCTGTAAGTTTGACGTCTGTGGTCAGACCACAGGTAAATTGATGGAAAACATTCTTAGAGATAGTATATATAAGCATATGGAGGGACAGGGTCTGATCAGGGGCACTCAACACGGATTTGTGCATGGAAGGTCGTGTTTAACCAATCTTGTTGAATTTTTTGAAGAGGTGACTAGGAATGTTGATGAGGGTAGACCAGTGGATGTTGTCTATATGGACTTCAGTAAGGCCTTCGATAAGGTTCCGCATGGGAGGTTAGTTAGGAAGGCTAAGTCCTTGGGTATTAATTTGGAGATAGTCAAATGGCTGGAAGGAAGGTGCCAGAGAGTAGTAGTAGATAATTGTTTGTCAGGATGGATGCCGGTGACAAGCGGTGTACCTCAAGGTTTGGTATTGGGACCGTTGCTGTTTGTCATATATATTAATGATCTGGAGGATGGGGCGGTAAATTGGATTAGTAAATATGCAGATGATAATAAAATAGGGGGAATTGTGGATGATGAAGAGGATTTTCAAAGATTGCAGAGGGATTGCAGAGGAGTGGGCAGAAAGATGGCAGATGGAGTTTAATGCTGATAAGTTTGAGGTGCTTCATTTTGGAAAGAATAATCACAGCAATACATATGTGGTAAATGGGAGGGCATTGAAGGATGCAGTGGAGCAGAAAGATCTAGGAATAACGGTGCATTGTTCCCTGAAGGTAGGAGTGCATGTGGACAGGGTGGTGAAGAAGGCCTTTAGTATGCTTGCCTTTATAAATCTGCATAGAATATAGGAGTTGGGAAGCAATAATGAAACTGTACAAGGCATTGGTGAGGCCAAATTTAGAGTACTGTGTGCAGTTCTGGTCACCGATTTATAGGAAGGATATTAACAAGATAGAGAGAGTGCAGAGAAGATTTAGATAAATGTTGCCTGGGTTTCAGCATCTGGAATACAAGGAAAGATTGAGCAAATTAGGTCTTTATTCCTTGGAACATAGAAGGCTGGGAGGGGATTTGATAGAGGTGTTTAAGATAATGAGAGGGATAGATAGAGTTGATGTGGAAAGGTTTTTCCCATTGAGAGTAGGAGAGATGGATACAAGAGGTCATGGGTTGAGAGTTGACGGGCAAAGGTTTAGGAGTAACATGAAGGGGAACTTCTTTACTCAGAGAGTGTGGAATGGGCTTCCGGGAAAGGTGGTAGAGGCAGGGTCAATTTTGTCATTTAAGAAAGAGTTGGTTAAGTATATGGATGGGAGGGGGATGGAGGGATATGGGCAGAGTGCTGGTAAGTGGGATTAGAGGAGGGTTCTTGGATCAGTGCGGACTAGAAGGGCCAAATTGGTCTGTTTTCGTGCTGTAATTGTTCTATGGTTATAAATGTAGATTGGCTTTTACCACTGAGGGTGGGTGAGATCTAAACCAGAGGACACGGGTTGAGGGTGAAAGGGAAAGGTTTAGGGAAACCGTCACACAGAGAGCAGTGGGAGTGTGGAATGAGCTGAAGTGGTGAATGTGGGCTCAATTTTAACATTTAAGACAAATTTGGACAGGTACATGGATGGGAGAGGTAAAGAGGGATAGGGACTGGATGCAGAGCAGTGGGACTAGACAAAAAATTGTTCAGTGTAGACTAGAAGGGCCAAAAGGTCCTGTTTCTGTGCTGTAATATTCTATGGGAGAAGGCCGGGCAGTGGAGCTGTGTGTGAGAATTGAATGGCGGGAAAGGTTTGAAGGGCTGATTGGCCTATTTCTGCTCCTGTGTCTGGTGGTATAATGTTAGTGAACGTGTGTGTAAACTCATTCTCACTGTCAACAGGAAGCTGACCCACTCCATCGTGCAGCAGAGGTACCAGGCACACTTCAAAAGGGAGGCGCTGAGCAGCGAAGAGAAGGCGGAACTGAGGGCGGTGGTGGAGAGGCTGCTCCTAGACTACCTGGTGAGGGAGAGGCAGCTGCTTCCACTATGGTGGATAGGCTGGCAGTGATCCGGGGTCACCAATGGGCAGCTCCAAGAGACAGGCATGCCGCTTGCGCGCGCGCGCGCACACACACACACACACACACACACACATCCAGACAGACACACGCATACAGGTACAGACACACACAAATGCACACGCACACACACACATACAGATGCACACACGTTCATATACACACATATACAAACGCAAATGCACACACCCACACATATCTAGACACACACATACACATATGGAGAGGTAGACACACTCAAACACGTACATACTGACAGGCACACGCACGCACACACGTACAGAGATGCATACACATACCCATGTTCAGAACATACATACACACACACACACACACACACACCTTACACGGGTCCTTCAAAAAGATGAGTTGGATGGGTGGGATCCAGTTCTTGACAGGTGGGGATGAGATGCATCACTGGGTGTGTGATGGATTCCTTTTCCTCTCCTTCCCCCCCACCGCTCTGGTGTCATAGAGCAGTGAGTCCAGTGATGACGAGCCCCTCATCAGGAAAGCAGAGGCTCTGAGACAGAACAGGGAGCGAGAGAAGCGGCAGAGACACAGCAGTGGGGGAAGCACCGAGACCCCCTCACCCCAGCAGAAGAGAACACGGAGAGAGAAGAAAAGCTCAGGTAGACCCATACCCCCTCTCCACCATAAAACCCCACTGGCATACATAGGAGTCTAGTCAGGGAGGGGTGTAGGGGACTGAAGATGGTTACAGACACTGGTGTGGGGGGGGGGTGTAGGGAACCGGAGGGGGTTACAGAGACAAGGAGGGGTGTCGGGGACTGGAGGGGGTTACAGAGACAGGGAGGGATGTAGGGGACTGGAGGGGGTTACAGAGACAGGGAGGGGTGTAGGGAACCGGAGGGGATTACAGAGAAAGGGAGGGTGGAGAGGACCGGAGGGAATTACAGAGACAGGGAGGGATGCAGGGAACCGGAGGGGTTTACAGAGACAGGGAAGGGTTTAGAGGACTGGAGGGGGTTACAAAGACAGGGAGGGGTGCAGGGAACCGGAGGGGGTTACAGAGACACTGAAGGGTTTAGGGGACCGGAGAGGGTTACAAAGACAGGGAGGGGTGCAGGGAACCGGAGAGGGTTACAGAGACAGAGAAGTGTTCAGGGGACCGGAGGGGGGTACAAAGACAGGGAGGGGTGTAGGGGACCATAGGTGGTTACAGAGACAGGGAGAGGTGCAGGGAACCGGAGTGAGTTACAGAGACAGGGAGGAGTGTAGGGGACCATAGGTGGTTACAGAGACAGGGAGAGGTGCAGGGAACCGGAGTGGGTTACAGAGACAGGGAGGAGTGCAGGGAACCGGAGGGAGTTACAGAGACAGGGAGGGGTGGAGAGGACTGGAGGGGGTTACAGGGACAGGGAGGGGTGCAGGGAATTGGAGGGGGTTACAGAGAGAGGGAGCATGATTTTGGTGCCTGCATTTTGGTGCCATTCCTGCTTCTCCTGCCAAGTTGCCAGTTTTGCCTGTTCCAGGTAGCGAAGCAGAGAATCCAGTTAGGAGCTGGGCGGGAGATGGAGCGCAAAGTGAGAACTCTCTTTCAGCTTCCGAGAGTGACCAAGTGATGCCAGCCTTCTGTGGGGAGGGGATGGCAGTCTGCCCTGAGCTGGGGACCGAGTCCGGAGACACAGAGGCTGACACAGAGGACAATCCACGATGGGGGGCTGAGAACCCTGCTACAGAACAGCTCTTGATCGCTGACCACCTGGGCAGCGAGGGGAAGGAGAATCAACGCGACGGGGCAATCTCCAAGGGCAGACACGGTCAAGGGTCTCAGAAGAAGCCCCTATCCCCAAGGGATGAAGCGGTGTCGGAGGAGGAGAGTGAGAAGGAATCGGAGGCGAGTGAGAGTGAAGAACTGATGATGAAAAATGTGAGGGGGACGAATGGAATGAAGAAGGGTGTGCAAGGGACCCCAAGGAGGACCCTCTCCCAGAAGAAGATGGAGGTGGTGTCGGAGGAGGATAGTGAGGAGGAATCAGTAAAGAGGACAGCAAGGAAGAAGGAGGGCCCCTCAGGGGAAGGGAAGAGTCTTCGAGGGTCCCAGAAGAAGCCCCTATCCCCAAGGGATGAAGCAGCGTCGGAGGAGGAGAGTGAGAAGGAATCGGAGGCGAGTGAAAGTGAAGAGCTGATGATGAAAAATGTCAGGGGGATGAATGGAATGAAGAAGAAGGGTGTGCAAGGGACCCCGAGGAGGCCCCTCTCCCAGAAGAAGATAGAGGTGGTGTTGGAGGAGGATAGTGAGGAGGAATCAGTAAAGAGGACAGCAAGGAAGAAGGAGGGCCCCTCAGGGGAAGGGAAGAGTCTTCGAGAGTCCCAGAGGAAGTCCCTCTCCCAGAAGGAGGTGTTGGAGGAGGAGGAGAGTGAGGATGAATCAGAGGCAAGTGAGAGTGAAGAAGAGCTGATGAAGAATGTATGGGGGACAGGTGGAGCAAAGAAGAAGAAGGGTGTGCAAGGGACCCCGAGGAGGCCCCATTCCAAGAAGGTGGTGCCAGTGGAGGATAGTGAGGAGGAATCTGCGAGGAGGAGAGCAGGAAAGGCGAGGAAGAAGGACTCCGCAGGGGAAGGGAAGAGTCTTCGAGGGTCCCAATGCAAGGAAGGCTCCCAGAAGAAGGAAGTGTCGGGGGAGGAGAGCGAGGAGGAAAAGAGTGCGAGGGCCGTGAGAGGCAAAGGTAGCGGGAAGCAGACGAACACTGCGCTTGAGTCGCAGAAGCCCCGTGAGGAGGAGGAGAGGGGAGCAGGGAAGAAGAGGAAGACCAGCGCAGAGAAGGAGAGGATCCCTCGAGGACCTCAGAGCAAGCCAGGCTCCCAGAAGAAGGTGGTTTCAGAGGGCGAGAGCGAGGAAGGATCAGGGCTGAGCGAGGAGTCGGAGGAAGAGGGGAAGAAGGCGGTGATGGGAGCGAAACAGCAGTGCTTGCAAAGGTCCGAGAGGAAGATCGCCTCCCAGAAGAAGAAGAAGATGGCATCTGAGGAGGAAGGGAAGGGTGGAGGAGGCAAGGGGAGGAAAAAAGAGACCAGCGCGGAGAAAGAGAGTCTTCAATGGTCAAAGAACAAGCGGAAGGTGGCAGAGGTGGTTAGCGAGGAGGACTCAGAGGCGAGCAAGGGAAAGAAGAATGTGAGGGGGGCAGCAAAGAGGACATTTCGAGGGAGCTGGACGAAGAGCAAGCCGAAGAAAGACATGGAGTCGGAGGGGGACAGCGGGAAAGACGAGGAATCAGGGGCGACGTCGAGCAGCGAGGAGCTGCCACAGGAGAAAGGCGAGGAGAGGAGGCTGGCGAGCGAGAGTGCGACGGACTCGAGCGGAGAGGTAGAAGGGGGCGGAAAAGAGCCTGGGTGGAAGAAAACACCAACCTGGCGGCCGTCGAGTGGAGGAGGAGGAGGCTCGTCGCGTGAGGACACGGCCAGATCGAGGAGCGAGGGGGGCAGCTCCGGGGATGAGGATTCCCTGCCGAGTGGCGATGAAGATGGAGGGGAGAGAGGTGGCTGCGCCAGTGGGACAGATTCGAGGACCAAGGTCAAACCCAGTGCCAAGGTAAGCCATCTGTGGAGAAACCCCAGTGCAGTGGGATGTAGGTAGGTTAAGTGAGTGGGCAAGGGTCTGGCAGATGGAGTACAATATTGGTGTTTGTGATCCACTTTTGAAGGGAAAATGGGAAATCAGATTATTATTTAAATGGCATTTGCATTTTGGAAGGTCAAACCAAGGAGGGATGTACACAGTAAACGGTCGGGCACTGAGGAGTGCGGAGGAGCAGGGAGATCTGGGAGTTCAGATACTTGTTCCCTGAAGGTGGTGTCGCTGGTGGTCAGGGTTGTAAAGAGAGCTTTTGGCATCTTCGCCTTTATAAATCAAAGTATTGAGTATCTGAGTTGGGATGTTATGTTGATGTCGTTTAAGACATCGGTGAGGCTAAATTTGGAATATTGGGTGCAGTTCTGGTCGCCGAACTACAAGAAGGATATCAGAAAGATTGAGAGAGGCCAGAGGAGATTTACAAGAATGTTGCCTGGGTTTCAGAGTTTGAGTTACAGGGAAAGGTTAAACAGGCTGAGACAGTGGTTCTTGACCTTTTTCTTTCCATCCTCAGACCACTTTAAGTAATCCCTGTGCCATCGGGGCTCTGTGATCAGTAAGGGATTGCTTAAGGTGGCCTATGGGTGGGAAGGGAAGGTTAAGAACCACTGCTCTAGACCCAATTGTGACTGAAATATTTGGCTTGAGAATAATGGTCGTTGGTCCATTTCCTTTGGAGTTCTGAAACCGTGCACATCACGAGTCTATGAGGGACAATTAAAACCGTAAGCAGTCCCTTACTAATCACAGAGGACATGGCACAGGGATTACTTAAAGTGGTATGTGAGTGGAAAGAAAAAGGTTGAGAACCACTGGGCTAGGACTTTACTTCCTGGAGCACAGAAGATGAGGGGTGATTTGATAGAGGTATTTAAAATGATGAGGGGGACAGATAGTGTCAACGTGGACAGGACTTTTCCCATTGAGAGTGGGGGAGATTCAAACCAAAGGACATGGATTGAGATTGAAGGGGGAAAAGTTGAGGGGTAACATGAGGGAGACGGTGGGAGTGGGAAATGAGCTTCTGGCGAAAGTGGTCGATGCGGGTTATATTTTAATATTTAAGGAAAAGTTGGTTAGGTCAATGGACGAGAGGGTGATGGGCCGAGTGCCGATCAAAGGGACTAGAGGGGAGAGGGTATTCGACATAGACTAGAAGGGTTGAACTGGCCTGTTTCTGTGCTGCAATTGTTAAATGATCTGGACCACAAGTTGCTCCATACTGTTGAGAATCCTGCCATTGACCATCCTCATCTCCGACCTTCCAAAGTGCACCGCTTCACAGTTCCCCAGATTGAATGCTACAAGATCACAAGATGAGTCCAGGATAGGAGTGAGAATGAGAAGGAGCCCATTTAAAACAGTGGAGAAATTTCTTTAGCCAGAATGTCATGGATATGAGGAATTCGTTGCCATATACAGCCGTGGAGGCTGGATCGTTGGGAAAGTTTAAGGGGGGAGATTGATCGGTATCGAATTAGTCAGGGGATCAAGGGACATGGGGAAAAGGGCCAGAAATTGGAACTAGACGTGAGAACAGTTTCGCTCAGGGTGGAGTTGCAGAGCAGAGTCGATGGCCGAGCAACCTGCTTCTATTCCTTTATCTTGTGATAGGAATAGAAGGAGGCCCATTGGCCCATCGAGTCCTCCCTGCTGATCCATCCTCCCACTCGGCCCCACTCCCTGGCCTTCATCAAGTCTCTACCCAATGACCTCGCTTCCGCGGCCGCCTGTGGCAACAAGTTCCACGTGCGTGCGGCCCTCTGGCTGAAGGAAATTTCTCTGCATCTGTGCTTTATCCTGAAGTTGTGCTAGTCTCCCCTACTGTGGTAAAACAACTTTGCCTCATCGACTCTGTCCCGGTCGTTCAGCATTCGAAATGTCTCCATGAGGTTCTGCAAATTGAACTTGCAAAGCCACCTATTCCAGACCTCGAAAGAAGCGGCCCCCAACTCTGACGCTTGTGGAACACCCACTGGTAATCAGTGGCCGACCAGAAAACGATCCCTGTATTCCCACTCTCCAGTCCTTTTTCTACTGGCTTCCCAGTTAATTGGCTGTACAGTGTCCCAGGATAAGAAGCCCTTTCCACTGGGCCCACCCTTAACTGGGACACAACTCATCCTTGGGGGATCGGAGCATTCCTCTTTCAATGGAAACGGGGTGATTTTCTGTTGCCCATTCCACCGGCTTCATCAGCACAGCGGTATCAGCAAGCAGGCTGACAGGCGTAGAGGCGCTTAATCCCTGGCGTGATAGTACATCATTTGACACCAGCGTTTGGATAGCATTCCTTTTCCCACTGGACCCTGTCCCAGTTAATTCCTGGGACAGGGCACCAGTGGGAAAGGGGCTTTTGTGTCCTGCCGAACAGCCAATTCCCTACCCATGCTAGTATCCTTGCTGTAAAACCGTGGGCTCTCATCTTGTTCAGCAGCCTCATGGGCAGCTCCTTGTAGAAGGCCTTTTGAAAGTCCAAATACACATCATCCACTGTTTCTGTGCTGTAGTGTTCTATGATTCTAAGGACTCAAGCCCAAAATGTTGTTTACGTATATACTTGTGTAATAGTTGATCCCATGCAACAGCCAACACCCCCCCCCCGCCCCACCCCCACTGTCTAACCCGTGTAAAAGTCAACCCCCCTATTTTTGGCCCCAACCAAGCTCCTGACTACCCGCCTATCCGAGGAGCTCCTGACACCCTGATCCTTCACCCTGGCCACCCACCCACCCAAACCCCCAATGCTTCAATCCTGGACCTTCACCCCAACTTCCTGCTCATCAGCGCTCCTGATGCCCCAATCCTGGACCTTCCCCCGGCTTCCTGCCCATCAGAGCTCCCGGCGTCCAAAATTCAGACCCTCACCCCAGCTGCCCACCCACCAGAGCTCCTGATGCTCTGATGGTGGACCCTCGCCCTGGCTGCCCGCCCACCAGAGCTCCGAACATCCAAATCACGGACCCTCACCCAAGCTGCCCACCCACCAGACTTCCTGATTCCCCGATCCTGAACCTTGCCCCAACTTCCCGCCCACCAGAGGTCCTGATGTCCAAAATACAGACCCATACCCTGGCCGTCTGCCTACCAGAGCTCTTGACATTCAAAACACGGAATCTCACCCTGGCCGCACATCCACCAGAGCTCCCGATGCCCCAAACGTAGACTTACCACCCAGTCCCATCCATCCGAGCTTCCGACACCTTGAACGACAGGCACCTACTGCGGTCAAAGACATGACCTGTGTAAAATTTGACCCCTCCACCACCCCCAAATTTGACCCCAAAAATTGGTCCAAAAAACTCAAATTTTACATGCATGTACAGAACCATAGAACATCACACCACTGAAAACAGACCCTTTCGGCCTTTCCAGTCTGTGCCGAACCATTATTCCACTTGGTTCCACTGACTGCACCCTGTCCGTTGCCCTCCGTACCTCTCCCATCCATGTACCTGTCCAAATTCTTCTTAAATGTTAAAATTGAGCCCGCATTCAATACTTCAGTTTGTTCCACATCCCCTCCGCTCTCTGTGTGAAGAACTACCCCTAAAACCTTTCCCCTTTCACCCTTAATCCGTGTCCTCTGGTTTGGATCTCACCCACCCTCAGTGGAAAAAGCCAACCTACATTTACTGTCTGTCCCCCTCAGAATTTTAAACACCTCGATCAAATCTCCCCTCATTCTTCTACATTCCAGAGAATAAAGTCCTAACCTGTTGAACCTTTCCCTGTAACTCAGTTCCTGAAGTCCGGGCAACATCCTAGTAAATCTTCTCTGCCCTCTTTCTATCTTACTGATATCTTTCCTGTAGTTCGGTGACCAAAACTGTACAAAATTAGGCCTCACCATGTCTTATACAACTTCAACATAATGTCCCAACTCCGATACTCAATACTTGGATTGATGAAGTATTTATAAATGGTATGTACAGGTTGAACCTCTCTAATCTGGCGATGTTGGGACCTGGCCATTTCCGGGCCACAGAAAATGCTACAAAACTGACCCCCAAGGACCCCCCCTCCCCCCATGTAAACATCAAAGGTAGAACAAAGCTTATTACAGAAAATAATACTGTGGGGCAGCACAGTGAGCCTATCAGCGCAACACCTTTACAGCGCTAGCAATCGGGATGTTAGTACAAACTCCCTACAGACAGCGCAGGACTTGAACCCTGGTCCTGATCGCTGGTGCTGTCATAACCATATGACCAGAAACAATTACAGTACGGAAACAGGCCACATCGGCTCTTCTAGTCCGCACCAATTTACATGAAACTCCACTAGTTCCACCTACCCATGCCCATGACCCTCCAACCCCCTACCATCCATGTACTCATTTTGCCTCCTCTTAAATGATAAGATTGACCCTGCCGCAACTACCTCTTCTGGAAGGTCATTCCACTCAGCCACCACTCTCCAAGTGAAGATGCATCCTCTTGTATTACTCCTAAAGTTTTGCCCCCTAACCCTTAACTTATGACCCCGTGTTCCAATCTCCCCTACCCTCAGGGGGAAGAGCCTATACACGTCTACTCTATTTATTCCCTTCATAATTTTAAATACCTCTATCAAATCCCCTCTCAACCTTCTACGCTCCAATGAATAAAGTCGCAGTCTGCTTAATCTTTCTCCGTATTCTAGATAGTGCAATCCAGGCAACATTTTTGTCAACCTTCTCTGCACTCTCTCTACCTTATTTTTTTTTAAACTTTATTTATTCATTAAAAAAACATAATATATGACATATACAACAAGTAACCATAAACATGAATATTATTTTTTATATATAAAAAGAGAAAAGAAAAGAAGCCCCCCCCTTCAGCCAACTCTCCTAAGGAGAGCCATAAAGAAAGAAAAAATATTAAAGAAAAACTAAATATACATATTAAGATCTAATCAATGTAAATATTCTGAATATAACAACCACTTATTAATAAAAAAATATAATTATCTCGCAAAACATACATAATTTTTTCCATTATTAAACAATATTTCATCCGATGGTGATATCTCTAGATGCAGAAAAGGCATTTGATAGAGTTGAATGGAACTTTTTGTTTAAGTTTTGGAGAAATTCAAGTTTGGTCCTTTTTTTTATTGGTTGGATTAGGGCTCTATATAGTAAACCGGTAGCTAGAGTATTGACGAATTGTTTGATTTCGGAACCCTTTAAGTTAACTCGATCAACTCGTCAAGGTTGTCCTTTATCACCAGCTTTGTTTGCGTTAGTGATTGAACCTTTAGCACAGTTGATAAGACAAAATACACAGATTATAGGGTATGAAAGTTTTAAGACGAGGAGTATAAAATTAATTTATTTGCTGATGACGTATTGGTGTATTTAATAAACCCAGCTCAGTCACTTTTGCACTTGAAGGAGTGTTTAATACAATATGGATGTCTTTCTGGATATAAAATTAATTGGGAAAAAAGTGAAATATTACTGGTAAGTGAAAGAGATTATTCAGTTTATAAGAATATTATTAACTCTCTCTACCTTATTGATATCCTTCTATAATTTGGGGACCAGAACTGCACACTACTCCAAACTTGGCCTCACCAATGCCTTAAACCACCAGTGTCAAACTCAAATTCACAGAGGGCCAAAATTAAAAACTTGGACTAAGTCATGGGCCAAACTAAATATTTATTGAAAATTTTCAACAACATCTGCATGTTTTCTCTTCTTTCAACATATGTAATGTTAAACTTTTTCTTATTAAAATAAATGTTTAATAATAGTTTTGGTTAAACTCTTTCCAGAAGAAGCATTAACAAATGAGAAATAAATAGTATTTCTCTATAGCCTTTAAGCTCCTTTTAAATGTATTTTTTTTCACAAGCCAACAAGTCAAAAAAATAACAACTTGCTTCAATGACAAACAGGTTTGTCTTTTAAAATGATGAACATATAGTCTCCCTCCCACCTGTCTTGAAAGGCCCTGTTTTCTGTCATTCGTTTGGCCATTTTCCGTAAGGGGTTTATTACACGTGAGTTGGGCGACAGGTCACAGATGCTAATGAAAGTAAAGAGAGGAGGTGGGGGCGATTAGTGGGCTGACGCCAACTCATTTGCAAAGCATTCTGGGATTTGTAGTATTAGCTCTGCATGCGCTATACTGGCCCGGCGGCTAGCGGGCCAGCTCTAATACATATTTGATATGATCTTGCGGGCCAAATATAATTATATCACGGGCCAAATTTGGCCCGTGGGCCTGAGTTTGACATGTGTGCCTTAAACCATCTCAACATCACCTCCCAGCTCCTATATTCTATGCTATGATTTATAAAGGCCAGCATACCAAAAGCCTTCTTCACCACCCTATCCACATGGGAATCCACCTTCAAGGAACACTGAACCGTTACTCCAAGATCCCTCTGTTCCTCTGCATTCCTCAATGTCCTCCCCTTCACTGCATACGTCCTATTTTGGTTATTCTTCCCAAAATGAAGCACTTTACACTTATCTACATTAAACTCCATCTGCTACCTTTCCAAACAGTCCAAATCCTTCAGTAGTCCATGAAAACCCTCCTCACTATCCACAACTCCCCCTATTTTTGTATCGTCCGCATATTTACTCACCCAATTTACCACCCCGTCATCCAAATCATTAAATATAAATGATGAACAACAGGGACCCAACACCAATCACTGGTCTCCATCCTGACAGACAGTCGTCCACCATGCCTATCTTCCAACCACCTCTGAACCCATCTGACTATCTCTATATTAAACCCAAGAGATTGAACCTTCTTCACTAACCTTCCATGCGGAACTTTATCAAAAGCCTTACTGAAATCCAAATAGACCACATCAACTGCTCTACCTTCATTAACCTTTCTGGTCACCTCTTCAAAAAATTCAACAAGATTCATCGAACACGACCTTGCACGGGACTTGAACCTTGGTCCCAATCACTGGTGCTGTCAGGGTTGACTCCGCCACCGTTAGTACAAACTCCTATCAGGCAGTGTGGGACTCGAACCCTGGTCCCGATTGCAGCAGATTCAACCTTTATAGCGCCAACGATCAAGACCTGGGTTAGAATCCTGCGCTGTTTGTAAGGAATTTGCACTAATGGTGGCAGATTGTAAACTTGCCAGACCACAGAGCATTTGATAACAGAGGTTCGCCCTGTATCTTTATCTTTGCTCCATGAAGGGCACTGTTTGACCTGCTGAATTTCTCCAGCATTGTATTTTTACCTCAACAACGGTGTCTGCAGACTTTCATGTTTTACTCCTCTCACCTCTCCGACATCTCTTCATTCCGAAGGGATGGTCCCAGGGCCACCCGTACTAATCTGCAGACGTCTGCTTTCAGAAACAGTCGAGTGGTGACCGGGAGCCAGCCAAGGAAGAGCACCCCTCCGTAAGGCGTCTGAAACGCTGCCTCCTCGCATGTGGTGTGCGCCGGAACTACAAGAAGCTGTTCGAGAAGTGTCACTCTGAGAAGTCCAAGGTCAGGGTCCTGCGCGAGGAGCTGGCCAATCTGGGGGTACAAGGTAAGCCCCTCACCCCAACCCTCGGAGGTTCCCTTCCTCTGCCAGAGCTAGCCATGGCTCATGGTGTAGGGACAGCCCAGCCGCCAGACCCCATTTTACACTGGCCCTCTTGTACTCCGCAATAATCTGTACCTTTGTGGTTCCTGCTCCCCTTCCTAGATCTCCTTTCAGCTCCCTGATTGCCCACGATCTGCCTCCCTCTCCTTCCCTCTCCCCGACCTACCTCCTACGATCTCCTCCCCTTTCCCCAATCTCTCACCCTCTCCCCAATACCCATCCCTCTCCCTGATCTCCACTCCCTATCCCTGATCTACCTCCTGCAATCTCACTCTCCCCAATCTCCCTCTCCCCTCCCCGATCTACCTTCTGCAATCTCTCACCCTTTCCCCGATCTCTCTCCCTCCCAATCTCCTTGACTCTGATCTTGTTGTTCCCCAAATCTCTCTCAGCCCCCCGCCCCCATCCCTCTCCCAGATCTCCGCCTCCCTCTTTCCCCATTCCCCATCTCCCCATCGTCCAATCTCCCCATCTGACTCTCCCTTCCGACCTCTTTCCAAACTCCCCACCATCCATCTCTCCAATTCACCCTTCCCTCTCTCTCAAATCTCCCCATTGGTGAAGTCATCCCATGCTGTATAAAACAGCAAAAAACAACAGAACCATAACATGTTCCCCTGTGGTATCTATAAATGTCTGGGAAATGTCAGAGTGTCCTTTACTCAAGGTATATGGCCTTATACGGGAGTTAGCTACTATCTCACCAAGGCACAGACAAGGTCATGTTAAGAATGTAATTATATTCCCACCATCTTGCAAGCAGCTAATCCATTAAACCTTTCTAAACCATATTAAACTAATTCTTTCACACCCTCCCTATCTCCCTTCCATCCCCTCTCCCCTCCGTTCCACTTTCCCCGTTTCCTCTCTCCCCTCCCCTTCGCTTTGTTCCCCATTACCCCATCCCACTTCCCTTCCTCTCTCCCCATTTCTCACCTCTCCCCTCCCCATTCCCATCCTGTTCCCCTTTAATCTCTCCCCTCCCCTTCCTCTGTTCCCCACTACTCTCCCCCTCCCCTCCCCTTCCTCTGTTCCCCAATAATCTCTCCCCTCCCCCTCCTCTGTTCCCCACTACTCTCTCCCCTCCCTCTTTCACCTCCCCTTCCCTATTACTCTCTCTTCCCCCTCCCTTTCCCTTCTTGTTCCCCATTAATCTCTCCCTGTCCCTCTGCCCTTCCCAACCTGTTCCCCATTACTCTCTCCTCCCCCTTCCAATCCTATTCCCCACTACTCTCTCCCCTCCCCTTTCCTCTGCTCCCCACTACTCTCTTCTCTCCCCTCCCTCTTCCCTTCCTCTGTTCCCCATTACTCTCCCCTCCCTGTCCCTCTCTCCCCTCTCCCTTCCCTTCCCATTACTCTCCCCTCCTCCTCCTCCCCTTTCTCTCTGCTCCCCATTACTCTCTCCCCTCCCTGTCGGTCTCATTCCTCCCTGTTTCTCTCCCTCCCTTCCCCCTTCTGCCCCTCCTCCACATTACTCTCTGACCCCCATCCCTGTTTCTCTGTCCCTCTCCCCCTGCTCAGGTAACCCTACCCTGGAGAAGTGTAAGGTGGTGAGGATTAAACGTGAGGAACAGGCTGAGCTTGATTCGCTGGACATCAGTAACATTATTCCCTCAGAGGGTATGTAATCTTCCCTCTTCAGCTGCAGCCCCTCCACCCCCTACTCTCGACTAATCTTGTGAGGCGAGATGCCCAGGGAGTGTGAGAGAGATCCTTGATGAGAAAGGTGGATACTCAGGGAGAGAGGGAAACCCCCAGGGTCAGAGGGGAGGCCTCCGGGGTCAGGGTGATACAGGGTCAGAGGGGAAACCCCTGGGGAGAGAGGGTAGACCTCCGGGGAGAGAGGGTGACACAGGGACAGTGGGGGAAACCCCCAGGGAGAGGGTAACACAGGGTCAGAGGGGAATACCCTGGGGGAAGGTGACACAGGATCAGAGGGGAAACCCCCGGAGAGAGGGTGACACCGGGTCAGAGGGGAAACCCCTGGGAAGAGAGGGGAGACCTCCGAGGAGAGAGGAAGGGGTGAGGAGAAATGGACAGGATTGGGGATGGAATAGGGAGGGGAGGATAAGGTGTGGGGTTGGAGATTGGGAAGGGTCTGGCAGGGAAAGAGATATGGGAGGTCAGGGAGGGAGGGGAAGATGGAGGACAGGGAGGGGAAGATGGAGGACAGGGAGGGGGGGACTGGGAAAGGGGGAGGAGTGGGGGGACTGGGAAAGGGGGAGGAGTGGGGGGAGGGGCCAGGGAAGGGAGATATGGGAAGAGGGGAGGGAAGGGGGGACAGGTACAGGGGACAGGGAGGGGGTTAGGAGGGATAGTTGGGAGTGGAGGAGAGGGGAGGGAATGGTCAGGACTGATCGCTGTCTCTCCTGCAGGCCGACCTCGTCGACGCTGTGGCCCTACCTGGGGATCCCAGGCTCTGGACCCCTATCGACGGGCGCTGGGGTCTGACTCTGAGGGAGATGTCCCCCGCAAACTGACAGCCTGGGCCAACCTAAAGGGCCTGATCAGTGAGGAGTCGGACAGCGAGTGAGGGAGCGACCCCCCCCTCCTCTCCACTCCCCTCCTCTCTCCTTGCCTCACATCCCTCTGCTCCTCTCCTCCTTCCCTCACTTCCATCCTGGACTCCTCCCTTATCTCCACTTCCCTCCATTCCATTCCCTTCCTCCTCTCCCTTTCCCTTGCCTTCCACTCTCCTCCGTCCCGGCCTTCTCTCCAACTCCCTCTCCAAAACCCCTTCTCCCCCACCCCCTTACCCACCCAGCTCTCCCCATCCTCTCCAAACCCCCTCTCACCCAACCCCTCTCTAACACCCCTACCACCTTTCCCTCACCTACATCACCCTGCACCCCATCCCCTCGCCCAGCCCTCTCCTCCAACCTATCTCACCCTCTGTCCCACCCCTCTCTGCTCCCCCAACCAGTCTCCACTCAGCTTTCCCCTACCACCTCACCCCCACGACCCTCTAACCTCCCATCCCCCTCTCCCCGCTCCCCCACCCCCTCTCCCCTCCACTCTCAAACACCCTCCCTCGCCCCCTCTCCCCGACCTCTCCCTCCCTCACAACGGAGGTGGGGGATGTCAACAAGAGGTAGAGACTGGTGCTCTTTGATGCACTCCCCCAGCCCACCCCCCGGACCCCCCGGCATGGCAGAGCTGCCGATCAGGGTCAGGATACCCAGGACAAGGCCGCTGGGTCCGTGAGCTTGCGCGCCTGGGACAGGGATTCATCAGCAGGACTGTCCCGCGGGAAGCAAGCACAATGGAGCTGGTCATGGCCGCTGTCTGTCTCGACTGCCATGTAAATAAAGGACAAGATTTAACACCAGAGGCAGCAACGATCTTTGACCGTTTAATGGGGTCTGGCAAAGGTGGGCCTGGGTCCAAATACAGAGAGGAGCCACGTATGTCAACCTTTCCCTCAGCAGCCTCTCTCTCCCCCCACCCCCCCTTCCAAGTTCTCTGACGCTAATCCCCCCATTTCTGTTCCCCACATCCCTCCTACTCTCCGTAACCCTCCACACCCCTCCTATTCCCTACACCCCTCAGTCTCTGTAAACCCCACTGGTCCCCTACACCCCTCCCAGTCTCTGTAATCCAGCCAAATCCAGCCTCTAGGGTAACTAACATTAATTCCCCCCTCCCTCACTGAGCCCTCTTCTCCCCCCCCCACCCCCCATCCACGGGGTCACTGATGTTTACCCCCCCTCCCAGTGACTCCTCTCCCCCAGCCTGACATTAATCCCTGCAACCCCCTCCAGTACCCCACAACTCACTCGATCTCCCATCACCACCCTCTATCCCCACACACCTCCCTATATCTGTACTCTGCATCCTCTTGATCTCTGTAACCCACACTATGGTCTCATTCCCTTCCTGTCTCTATAACCTCACTCTGGTACCCACCCTGCCTCTGTAATCCCCCCTGGTCCCCTACACCCTTCCGTCTCAGTAACCCCCCCCTTCCAGTCCCCCACACCCCTCCCCATCTCTGTAACCCCCTCCATACCCCTCCCTGTCTCTGTAACCCCCTCCGATCCCCATCTCCATTCCCCCCATTTTCATCACTTCCTTTATAGAGACAATGACAGGCTGGCCTGGATGCTGTGGGGGTCCGTGAGATATGAACAGTGACAGCACTGACCAGCATCGGTGAATCCTTCTTGGTGGGGAGTGGGGGTTTTGTCCCCTTTTGATCTCCAGGACCTCTGCAAGAAGATGGCTGCTTGAACGTCAGAGCCCCCTTCAACCAGGAACTGCATCCCCCCGTATTCTGGGCTTTCAGAGTTGGTCAGAGGTTCGTTGGCAAGATGGGATGTCTGTGGCTGGTGTCCCACAGGGATCAAAGCTGCCCTCTCGCCCTGTGATCCTCCCCCCCCCCCACCACGGGTGGATAGGTGAGGATCAGTTTGCAGGTGGCCTGAATGATGGAGGTATTTGTGAGGGTTGGGTAGAACTACCTCACCCTCGCGTACCCCTCCCTTACACCTGTAACCCTCTATTTCCCCCTGGTATGGAATGGGATACAATGTTGGCAACTGTGTAGTCATCCACTTTGGAAGGACAAACCAACGTCAGACGTACACAGTGAATGGTCGGGCCGAGGAGTTCGGCAAAACAGAGGGATCTGGAAATACAGACATAATTCCCAGAAAGTGGCGTCTCAGGTTGGAGAGAGAGGTTTTGGCATCTTGGCCTTTATAAATCAAAGTATTGAGTACAGGAGCTGGGACGTTATGGTAAAGTTGTACAAGACATTGGTGAGGTCACATTTGTAGTGTGTGCAATTTTGGTCACTGAATTATAGGAAAGATATCAGTAAGATAAAAAAAAAGGGCAGAGAAGATTTACTAAGATGTGGGGATTTCAGGAACTGAGTTACATGGGAAACAGAATTTCATAATAAATTCTGATTCTGAAAGGTTCAAAATGTGGGGACTTTATTCCCTGGAGTGTATAAAAATGGGGAAATTTGATGGAGGTGTTTAAAATTATGAGGGGGACAGTCAGAGTAAATGTAGGTCGGCTTTTCTCACTGGAGGACATGGATTTAGGGTGAAAGGGGAAATGTTTATGGGGGACGTCTTCACACTGAGAGCGGTGGGAGTGTGGAATGAGCTGAAGTGAACGTGGGCTCAGTTTTAACATTTAAGAAGAATTTGGACAGGTACATGGATGGGCCATAGACTGGGTGCAGGTCAGTGAGATGAGGCAGAAAAATGGTTTAGCACAGAGTAGAAGGGCTGAAGGGACCTGTTTCTGTGCTGTGATGTCTGGTTCTAAGATTATTATTGAAACGGTAAGTGATTGCAGCACTCTGCCGGGCGGCAGGACCTGGGAGTGCTGGGGCACGAGTCGCAAAAGGTTGGTTTGCAGGTGCAGCGGGCCTTCAAGAAGGCAACTGGAACACTGGCCCCTCACTGCTGGAGGGATAGAATTGAGGAGCAGGGAGGTTCTGCTGTGACTGTGCAAGGCACTGGTGAGGCCAGATCTGGGGAACTGCGGGCAGGTCTGGTCTCTGCACTAGAGGAAGAGTGTACTGGGTTTGGAGGAGGTGCAGAGGAGGGTCAGTAGATCCATTCCAGAGATGAGAGGGTTAAACATAAGAAACGAGCTGGAGTCGGTCATCCGACCCATCTAGCCTGCTCTGCCATTCCATGTGATCATGACTGATCTGATCATTGACTCAACTCCACCGAACTGCCTTTTCCCCATATCCCTTAATTCCTTTCTTTTATGTAAAAATCCATCTAACCAAACCTTAAATGGGTCGCTTCAACTGCTTCCCCGGGCAGAGAATGCCACAGATTCACAACTCTGGGAAAAAGTTTTCCCTCATTTCTGTCTTGAATCTACTCCCCTGAATCTCGAGGCCATGTTCCCTAGTTCTGGTTGGCCTATGAGGAGAGATTGAGTCATCTGGGACTATACTCGCTGGAATTTAGAAGAATGAGGGGATCTGGTAGAAACGTATAACATTATGAAAAGGCAGAGATAAGGGGGGTTTGCTAGTGCTATTGGGGAGGGTTGAAACTAGTTTGGCAGGGGGAAGTAATTTAAAATGAGTGCAGAGTATAGGACAGTAGGGAGACACAGGAAATTACAACAGGGAGAGGAATAGTGAAGAGTTACTCAATAATAGAAAAGGCAGGAGAAAGTGCTGTACAAAAAGAATACAGAACATACCATTTCAGTATCGGGTTTAAGGGCACTATATTTAAATGCACGTAGCATTAGAAATAAAGTGGACGACCTGGTTGCCCAGATTCAGCTGAAAAAGTATGACATTGTGACCATTACTGAAACGTGGCTCAATGAGGGGTGTGACGGAGCTCAATATCCAAGGTTACACAGAGAATAGGAAAGATAGGCAGATGGGGTGAGTCTGATGATTTTTAAAAAATGGCATTAAATCAATAGAAAGAAGGGACATGGGGTCAAAAGAGAGAATCATTATGAGGTGAATTAAATATATCAAGGGTAAAAAGACCATTCTAGCAGTTAAATACAGGTCCCCAAACAGTAGCTGGGAAGTGGATAATGAGCTACAGCAAGAAATGCAGAGGGCATATCACAAGGATAATATCAAAATAATTATGGAGGATTTTAACATGACGGGATTGGGAAAGACAGGAAAATTCTGGAAGCCAGGAGAGATTTTGTAGAAAACCTAAGAAATAGCTTTTTTGAACAGCTTGTTGAGAAGCCTACCGGGGATCTGCCATTCTGGATTGGTTCATGTGCAATGAACCCGAAGTCGTTAGGGAGTTAAAGGTCATAGAACCTCTAGGAAGCAGTGATCATAATATGGTTGAATTCAATTTAAAATTTGAAAAGGAAAATTTATCGGATGTATCAATTTTTCTGTGGTATGAGAAAGGAACTGGTGCAAGTAAACTGGGAAAGCAAACTAACTTGAGGATCAGAGCAGGACTGGAAGATATTTTTGCAAGTAATAAAAGGCATTCAGGATAGATATATTCCAAGGAAAAAGAAATTTGTCCAAGGAAAGATGGTACCATTGTGGCTAACAAAAGAGGTGAAGACCAAGATCAAAGCAAAGGAGAGGGCATACAAGGAAGCTAAAATTAGTGGGAAATCAGAGGTCTGGGATTCCTTTCAACACTTACAGAAAGAGATAAAGTCATTCGGAAAGAAAAGATGAACTATGAAAGGAGATTAGCTAACTATTAAAAGAGCTTTTTCAAATATATAAGAAATAAAATAGAGACACTTGTTGACAGGAGCAATAGAAAATGATGTTGGGGAAATTGTAATGGGTTATAAAGAGATGGCAGAGGTTACAGTATTTACGTCTGTCTTCGCTGTGGAAGACAGTAATATCCCGAACAGTCAGAGGCTCAGGTAGTAGAGTTAGATTCAGTTAGGGTTACTAGAGAAAATGTGCTAGGCGAACTAAACAGATTAAAAATTGATAAATCTCCCAGGCTGGATCAGATGCATCCACGGGTTTTGAAAGAGGTGGCTTTGTAGATTGTAAATCCATTGGCGATGATCTTCTAGAAATTGATAGACTCTGGAGAGATTCCAGAGGATTGGAAGGTCGAAAATGTGGTTCCACTGTTTAAGAAAGGTGGGAGACAGAAAAAAGTAAACTATAGGCCAATTAGTCTGATGCCGGTAGTTGGGAAGATAGAGTCAATCCTCAAGGATGAGGTGATGAAATATGAGATGTATGACAGGATAGGTCCAAGTCAGCATGGTCTTTTAAAGGGTAGATCCTACCTGACCAACTTATTAGAGTTTTTTGAAGAAAGCTCAAGTAGGGTCAACAAAGGAGAGGCTGTGGATGTTATCTATTTAGATTTTCAAAAGGCTTTTGATAAGGTGCTGTATATTAGGGTGCTAAATAAGATGAGGGCCCATGGAATTACAGGGAAGTTATTAAACTGTAGAGAAGTGGCTGATAGGCAGGAAGCAAAGAGTTGAAATTAAGGCATCTCGATCTGGATGGCTACCTGTAACTAGTGGTGTTCTGCGGGGGTCGGTATTGGGGCCGTTGCTGTTTACAATTTATATTAATGATTTGGATTGTGGAATGAACGATTTTGTGGCCAAACCTGCAGATGACACCAAGATAGGTGGCGGAGTAGGAACTGTTGAAGAAACTGTAAAGTTGCAGAAGGATAGAGACAGATTGGGAGACTGGGCAAAATTATGACAGATGAGATTTAACATAGAGAAATGTACAGTTGGACATTTTGACAGTGGAAACAAACAGGCTGAGAACTATTTGGATGGGGTGAAAATTCAGACCTCAGATGTGCAAAGGGACCTGGGTGTCCTCGTGCAGGGAAACCTAAAAGTTAATGACCAGGTGAAATTGGTAGTGAAGAAAGTGAATGCTCTGTTGGCGTTCATTTCAAGAGCAATAGTGTACAAGAGTAAAGAGGTATTGATGAGGCTCTATGGGGCACTGGTGAGGCTTCATTTGGAGTACTGTGTGCAGTTTTGGGCCTCCTATCTTAGAAAGGATGTGATGTTGGAGAGGGTGCAGAGGAGATTTACTAGGATGATTCCTGGAAAGCAAGGGCTACCGTATGAAGATCATTTGGCAGCTCTTGGGTTGTATTCATTGGAGTGTAGGAGAATGAGAGGAGGTATTTTGTATTTTGAAAGGCTTAGATAGGATGGATGCAGGTAAGATGCTTCCCTTGGTGGGTGAATCGAGGACATGGGATCATTTTCTGAAAATTCATATTCATATAAAACAGATTAGGAAGAACTACTTTAGCCAGAGGGTCATAGATCTGTGGAACTCACTGCCACATACAACAGTGGAAGCCAGATCACTGGGAGTATTTAAACAATAGCCAAGTATCTCATTAGTGAGGGCATCAAGGAAAAGGCCGGAAATTGGGACTAGAGTAGATTTACAGAACAGATTCGATGGGCCTAGTGGCCTGCTTCTGTTCCTTTATCTTGGAAGATATAGATACGTTGTTCCTATTGGTGGGGGTGGGGGGGAGACTATAATGAGGGGATGTAGCCTCAAGATTCAGGGTAGTAGATTTAGGACGGAGCTGAGGAGGAACTGTTTTTCCCCAGAGGGTGGTGAATCTGTCAGATTCGCTGCCCATGGAAGTAGTGGAGGCGACCTCAGTAAGATATTTGATAGATTTTTACAAAGGTGAATGGTGGGGCATATTGTACAACAGAGTGACCTCGGGGTACAGGGACTGACACAGTGAATGGTGGGGAGAGTTGTATAACAGAGAGACCTTGAGGTACGGGGACCGACTTGGTGAACGGTGGGGAGTGTTATAGAACAGAGAGACCTCGGGGTACAAGACCGACACAGTGAATGTTGGGGAGTGTTGTAGAACAGAGAGACCTTGGGGGTCAGGGACCAACACGGTGAATGGTGGGGAGTGTTGTAGAACAGAGAGACCTCGGGGTACAAGACCGACACAGTGAATGTTGGGGAGTGTTGTAGAACAGAGAGACCTTGGGGGTCAGGGACCAACACGGTGAATGGTGGGGAGTGTTGTAGAACAGAGAGACCTCAGGATGCAGGAACTGATACAGTGAGTGATGGTGAGTGTTAAAGAACAGAAGGACCTCAGGGTATGAGAAATGACACGATGAATTGTGGGGGGGTGTTGTAGAACAGTGACCTCAGGGTATGGGGATCAACATGATAAACATTGAGGAGTATTGTGAAACAGAGAGGCATCGAGGTCAGAGCGAACATGGTGAACGGTGCAGAGTTTGTTGAACACAAAAACGATTTGCTTTGATATTCCCAGGACTGGAGGGGCTCGAATTATAAGGATAAGGCTGGGGCCTCAATGGGAGAATTAGGAAATGGTGATAAATGCTGGTAAACTCCACCATCTTCTCATTTGTGTTTGGACAATAAATGCTAGCAAACTCCACGGACCAATTTCTCAATGAAGTAAGGGAAATAAATGCTAGAAAATCCACCCCTGTCATTTCAATTGTGCATGGGCCATAAATGCTGGCAACCCCCACCACAACCATCTTCCTAATCAGGGTTGGGCAATAAATGCTGGCAAACCCCACCCTTGCCACCTTCTCAATTGGGAATGGGCGATAAATTCTGGCAAACTCTCAAACCTCCATTCTCAATTAAGGATGAGGTATAAATGCTGGCAACCCCCACTTGTACCATCCTCTCAAATGGGATAGGCCATATTGCACTCTTCAATGTCCCACCATTCACCATGTATGTCCTAGCCCTACCCTAGTCCTAGCCATCTTTCAGTCCACTCTTCCAACTGGCCTGAATCCCTCCGCAAGCTTTGAAACCCTGTTCCTCCAATCTTAGAATCATCTGCAGATTGACTAATCCAATTTACCACCCCATCGTCCAGATCGTTAATATATACAACAAACAGTAATGGACCCACGACAACTCTGAGGCACACCACAAGTCACCAGCTTCCAATCTGACAAACCCTTACCCACCACGGCTCTCTGGCATCTCCCATCCAACTGTTTTACTCCTTCAAATACTGGCAAATCCATTCCAATCCCATCTTCTCAACTGGGAATCTGCAATAAATGATGGCAAACCCCCACCCTGAACATCTTCTCATTGAGGGATAGGCAATAAGTGCTGGCAAATCCCAATCCCAACTATCTTCTCAATCATGGATGGGCGATAAAAAGCTGGAAAACCCTCCCTGACCATTTTCTGAATTGGAGATGGCCCATAAAAGCTGGCAAAACCCCCATTTTCCATCTTCTCTATCAGGTATGTGCAATAAAGGCTGGCAACCCTCATCTTCTCAATGAGGAATGGATGATAAATCTCACTACCACCATCTTCTCAATCAGGGATGAGTGATAAATGCTGGCAAATCCACCCTGACCATCTTAATGATGGATGAACAATAAATGCTGACAAATCCACCATTATCATCATCTTATTTGTGAATGGGTCATAAGTGCTGGCAAACTCCATCCCAACCATCTTCCCAAATCAGAGATGGACAATAAATCCTGGTAAGCTGCACCCCTATCATCTTCTCAACCAGGGATGGGCAATAAATGCTGGAAAACCACAACCCAACCATCTTCTCAATTGAGGATGAGTGATGAATGCTGGCAAACCCCCACCCCTACCTTCTCAATTGGGAATAGGTGATAAATGCTGGGAAATCAATCCCAATCCCATCTTCTCAATTGGGAATAGGCATTAAATGCTGGCAAACCCCAATCCTGATAAATTTCTCAATGAAGATGGGCTATCAATACTGTCAACCGCCACCCCACTATCTTTTCAGTCAGGGAAGGGCCATAAATCCTGGCAAACCCCACCACCACTATCTTCTCATCCAGATGGGCGATAAATGCTGGAACCCCCTCCTCCCCACCCAATCCACTATCTTCTCAATCAGAGAATCAGGTTGTAAACACTGGAAAATTCAACTCACAGCACCTCATTGCAGGATGGGCAATAAATGATGGCAACCCTCACTGTCTTCTCATTGAGGGATGGGCAATAAATATCAGCAAACCCACCCCACCATCTTCTCAATCAGGGATGGGCGATAAATGCTGGCAACCCTCACTGTCTACTCATTGAAGGATGAGTAATAAATGCTGGCAAACCCCCTCCCCCCACCACCTTCTCAATGAGGGATGGGCAATAAATACCGGCAAACCCCCCCCCCACCATCTTTCCAATGGGCTATGGGCAATAAATATTGGAAACCCAACACCATCATTTTTTTTTCAATCAGGGATGGGCAATAAATGCTGGCAAACCACCCCACCATCTGAATGTGGGATAGGAGATAAATGCTGGCATACCACCTCTCCAGAGGAGGAGGTAGCCCCTTCCCAAGAAGATAAAGATGGGCTACTTTGTCTCTCCATTTATCGGAGAAGGAGCACTGCGGTCTCCCTCTGGTAGATGTCGGGCACCATGCCCAGTGGCGTGGGCACCATGTGGATGCTGTTCTTGCCAAAGAGCTGCCTCTCATAGTCGACAAGCTGGCGCCAGAAGCCCGGGTTGGGCCGGATGATGGGCCGGCGGGAGCGAACCCAGTGGTGGGCAGTGAGCAGGCTCTGCTGCCGGTGCTTCATCAAGTAGGCGATGCAGAGGGTGGCAGAGCGGCTAATGCCAGCCACGCAGTGCACCAGGGTCCGGCCACTACGCCAGGACACCTGGTGGATCTTGTCGGCCACCAGGTCAAAGTAGAGGGAGAGCGGGGCGTGTGGCAGGTCAGGCAGTGGCACCTTCACGTACTCGATGTCCGGCCACCGTGGGCTGGTGATTTCCACCGTGGCATTGACAATGCAGGTGATGCTGCGGGCACGGACCAAGCGCCGGTCTGTGGCCACATTGCCGCTGCTCAGGTAGAGGGATGGGGTGATCTGGGCTATGCCAGACAGGAGGCCGGCCGCCTCATCCATCAGCACTACCGGCTGGGGCCCAGGGAAGGGTGGGCGGAAAGGTCCGAGGGCGCTGAAGTCCATGGCTGGTTGGGGTGGGGAGGGTGGCGAGATTCATGGGAGCTGTGGGTGGGATGTGGGGAGGGAGAGAGATAGGGAAGAGGGAGGTAGGGGAGAGTGATGGGGAGGGAGAGGTGGATGGGGAGGGGATTGTTAGAGGGGAGAGAGGGGGAAGGGAGTTGGGAAGGGGAGAGGGGAAAGAGAGGTAAATGGTGAGGGAGGGAGGTGGGGATTATGGAGGAGAGAAAGTGGGGAGAGAGTGGTCAAGAGATCAAACTGTTAACATCAGTGGCCTCGCTGCGCTCTCCAACCCCATTACTCCGCCCCAACCCTGGCCACGCCTCTGACCCCTGACCTCTAATTCCCCCCCCCCACCCACTTCTCCTGGATCAGGTGTTACAGGAGAAAGATACATCTTACAGACCATTCGGCCCACGATATCCATGCTGGACAAACTAAACCTCCGCTGCACTGGACCAGTGAGGTGCTTGACAAGGTCCCCCGTGGTAGCTTGAGCCAAAGAATTATGAGGCATGGGATCCAGGCCACCATGGATGTGTACGTATGGAACTGGTAAGCCTGCAGAAGACAGACCATGGTAGTGGAAGTATTCTGCCTGGAGGTCAGTGATGAGTGGAGGGGCCGCAGGGATCTGTTCTGGGACCCCCTGCTCTTTGTGAGTTTTGTAAATGACCTGGATGAAAAGGCAGAAGGATGGGGATCAGTAAGTTTGCAGATGACACGAAGGTTGGAGGGGCTGTGGATGGAGCTGAAGGTTGTTGAAGGATAGAGGATAGCGACAGGATGCAGTTTTGGGCGGAAAAGTGGCAGATGGAGTTCAATCCGGATCAGTGTGAGGTGATGCATTTTGGAAGGACAAACCATACAGCTGAGTCCAGGGTCATTTGAGAATGTGGATGAACAGTGGGACCTTGGGGTTCAAATCCATACAATCCCTCAAGGTTGCCGCATAGGTTGATAGGACCATTAAGAAGGCCTGTGTGACGCTGGGCTTCATTAATGGGGGGATTGAGTTCAGGAATAGAGAGGTCATGTTACAACTCTACAAATCTCTGGTGAAACCCCATTTGGAGTATTGTGTTCAGTTCTGGTCACCTCATTACAGGAAGGGTGTGGAAGCCGTGGAGAGGGGTCAGAGGAGATTGATCAGGATGTTGCCTGGTTTGGGAAATGAGGCAAGATTAGCAGACCTGGGACTTTTCTCTTTGGAGCGTAGAAGGATGAGAGGAGACTTGATAGGGGTCGACAAGATTCTGAGAGGCATCGAGAGGGTGGACAGTCAGCGCCCGTTTCCCATGGCGGGATCAGCAAACACCAGAGGACGTGTGTACAAAGTGAAGGGAGGGAAGTTTTGGGGAGATGTCAGATGAAAGTTTTTTTTAAAGAGAGTTGTGGGGGCCTGGAATGCCTTGTCAGGGATGGTGGTGGAGGCTGGAACTTTGGGGGCGTTAAAGAGACTCTTAGACAGGCACATGGATAGGGGAAGAGAGAAAGAGAGGAGGGAGGCAGAGAGAGGAGGAGAGAGAAATAGGGGAGGGGTGGAGAGGGTGAGGGGAGGGGGAGGAGAGATGAGAGGTGAGAAAGGGGGAGGGGAGGAGAGGTGAGGGAGGGTGAGGGGAGGGGAGCGGATTATTCCTACATCGTTCCGGACAGGACACTGGAGACAGGTTTGGAGAAGGTGGTGGGAAAAGTGAAGACTTTTATAAATACCACCCCTCTCCTCCCCGCCCCCCCCCCCCCCACCCCCAGTGAAACGGACGGTTCCGGGCTCGGGGGGTTGTGTCTGTTTTTGTGGGGTAGGTACGTCTGGGTCAGCACAATATTGAGGGCCGAAGGGTCGGTAGGGCGCCTAATTGTTCCCGGGATCGAGCTCCCAGCCGCCCCCCTTCCTGACCCCCACTCAGCCTGTGTCCGACTCACCTGCCCGGCGGCAGCTTCCTGGGGGAATCCGTGTCCTCCTGGGTTGCACGGGACTCCTGCGGTCAGGTCAGGTCCGGCCGCACACCCACTCTTCACTGTCCACAGCGGGGGGCAGGGGCCGGGCGGGGGTGGGGGGGGACAAACGCTGCGTCACCAACGAGGGCGGGGTCAGGGACAAACTAGAAATAAAACCAGCTCCATTCACAAAATGTGTTCAGACGCCAGCCGTGGAGGTGGGAAATACAGAAGGGAGGGGTGGGAGAGGGGGAGAGATGGGGGAGGAACAAGGAGAGTGAGATAGAGAGAGAGATAGGGGAGGGTGGGGGAGTGGGAGAGAGGGGGGTGGGAGAGAGGGGGTGGGGGAGAGGGAGAGAGGGCGTGGGGGAGAGGGAGGGGAGGGTGCGGGAGGAAAGATGGAGGGGGGAATGAAGGAGGAGAAGGGAGGGGAGGAACAGGGAGAATGAGATAGGGGAGGGTGGAGGGAGAGAGATGGGGGAATGAAGGAGGAGAAGGGAGGGGAGGAAAAGGGAGAGTGAAAGCGGAGAGATGGGAGGGAGAGAGGTTGGGGAGGGATTGTTCACATTTCTTTCGAGACGACATTGCTCAACATTTCAGACATGTTCGGAGAGAAGAGGGGGAGGGGAGAGAGGAGGAAAGGGGGAAGAGTAAGAGGGAGCGAGTGGAGGAGGGGTGGATTGTTCCCATTTCCTTCAGGACAGGACATTTACTTTGCTCAATGCTTCGTAGCATGTTTGGAGAAGGTCAAGCGAAAAGTTTTAAAAAAAATTTCCCCATAGCTGCTATCCCGGAGTCCGGATTAACTTTCCATAACCTTGTCCGCAGTTATTCCAGAACATTTTGGACAAGTTTGGCCGGGGTCACCATTTTTCAAGAACCCTGTCAAACTCCAACCCAGAATTTGAACAAAGTTCGCAAGAAGTTTGGATCAACATGGGTCGTAGTTCACGCAACAACTTCTCAGGGTTTTGTGTGGAAAAATTATCCTGGGGTTGGATATATTTTACAAAAACATCGCGCTTATTTCAGCCCAGCCGCTGAAAATTGGATACAAACTACAAATTGACATTAGACATGGATAATTCTCGTAAAGTGTATACAAACACTGGAATAATATTAGAACATAAAACATTTCAGCACAGTACAGGCCCTTCGGCCCTTAATGTTGGTGCGATCTCTATATTTGAACAAAAAAAATCCTCCCTGTGAAAAACAGAAGTACCTTCACAGATTTCGCTCCAGACAAAAATTGAGAACAAAGAACATTTATTGTACAACAGTGCAAAGTTGGGTGCTTCCCCTTACCCTGGGAATACACACACATACTGGGGCTCACCCAACTTTTATACAGTTCATTTCAGTGTGGAGGTACCCTCATAGAAACATAGAAGATAGGAGCAGGAGTAGGTCATTCGACCCTTCGAGCCTGCTCCACCATTCAACGAGATCATGGCTGATCTTAAAGTTCAGTACCCCGTCCCCGCCTTCTCTCCGTAACCTTTAATACCCTTATACTGAAGAAATAGATCTAATTCCCTCTTAAATATATTGAATGAACCTGCCTCTACTGCCCTCTGTGGCAATGAATTTCACAGATTCACCACCCTCTGGGTAAAGAAATTCCTCCTCATCTCGTCCTAAATGGTTTGCCTATTATCCTCGAACCATGGCCCCGGGTTCTGGATTTTCCCATCATTGGAAACATCCCATCTGCATCCACTCTGGCCAGTCCTGCCAGAATTTTATATGTCTCTATGAGATCCCCTCTCAATCTTCTAAATTCCAGCGAGTACAATCCCAATTTGCGCAATCTTTCCTCATAAGTCATTCCTGCCATTCCAGGTATCAGCCTGGTGAATCGCCTCTGCACTCCCTCCATTGCAAGAACATCCTTCCTTAGATAAGGTGACCAAAACTGCACACAATACTCTAGGTGGGGTCTCACCAAGGCCCTGTACAGCTGCAGTAAGGTATCCTTGTTCCTATACTCAAACCCTCTTGATATGAAGGCCAACATACCATTTGCCTTTTTAACCGCCTGTTGTACCTGCATGCTCGCCTTCAGAGACTGGTGTACAAGTACCCCTAGGTCTCTCTGCACTTCCCCATCTCTTAATCTATTGCCATTACCAAAGTGGATAACCTCACATTTATCCACATTGTAGTGCATTTGCCATGTATCTGCCCAGTCCCTCAATTTATCCAAATCACACTGGAGCTTCCTGACCCCCTCTTCCATGCACACAACCCCTCCTAGCTTAGTGTCATCTGCAAATTTGGAGATATTACATCCAATCCTCTTGTGAGAGATGGGAAAATTGATCTAAAATTATGAACATGGAAGAAACTAAAATTCATCAGTTAATGGCTGTAACCAGTACAAACAGGATGAGCTTGGGGATTAGGATGCAGGAAAGCAGAGTCAGCACGATTAGTATAAGAATCTTCTTTGTGACAAGAGCCACCATAAGACTAAGAAAAGGAATGGTAAGGTACAATAGAATGTAGGAAGTTGAGGTAGTCTGGATCAGATAAAGGTCTCCTAGCCCTAGATAGAAGTACCAAGTCCTACATATCTAATTAGCTAACCTTACACAGATTTATACATATTAAATTAGCCAACCCTAGATAGGATGAGTCAACTCTGCATACCAAGAGATTGTAGCCCCGAGAATCAGGAAGGTGTGAATAAGGACAATGACATGATGGGACACCCACAGGATACCCCCTGGTCCTCCAAGTGTACTGAAACTGCACGTAGGCAGGAAGGATTGCCTATGCCAAACCCATCCAGGGGGCAGAAGAATGTAAGGGGGAGGGCACTCTGATACTGAAATTGACTGTATAAAAGTTGGGTGAGCCCCAGTATGTGTGTGTATTCCCAGGGTAAGGGGAAGCACCCAACTTTGCATTGTTGTAAAATAAATGTTCTTTGTTCTCAATTTTTGACTCGAGCAATTTCTTTAAAGGTACTTCAATTTCTAACACTCTCATCCAGATCATTAATGTAAATTGTGAACATCTGGGGTCCCAGTACAGATCCCTGTGGCACCCCACTGGTCACCGCCTGCCACTCAGAAAACGAGCCATTTATCCCAACTCTGTCTTCTACCTGCCAGCCAGTTCTCAATCCACATCAATACTTTGCCCCCAATCCCAGGAGCCTTGATTTTGGAAGCCAGTCGTTTATGCGGGACCTTATCAAAGGCCTTTTGGAAGTCCAGGTACACCACATCCACTGGCTCTCCCCCATCTATTTTACCTGTCACCATCTCAAAGAATTCCAATAGATTTGTCAAGCACGATTTACCTTTTGTAAATCTTGACTCTGTCCGATCCCTTCTCTGCTAGTCATATGCTCCGCTATTACATCCTTAATAATGGATTCCATCATTTTGCCCACTACTGATGTAAGGCTCACCGGCCTATAATTCCCCACTTTTTCTCTACCCCCCTTTTTAAATACTGGGGTAACATTAGCTACCCTCCAATCCATGGGTACTGATCCTGAGTCTATCGAGTTCTGGAAAATAATTCTTAAAGCATCTGCTATCTGAATGGCCACTTCCTTAAGTACCCTAGGATATAGATTATCAGGCCCTTAGGATTTATCTGCCTTCAATCCCATCATTTTCCCCAAGACCATGTCCTTAGAGATACTGATTTCTTTCAGTTCCTCCCTTGCATTAGTCTCTATGTTTCCCAACATTCTTGGGAAGTTATTTGTATCCTCTCTTGTAAAAACAGAACTAAAGTAAGAATTTAATTGGTCTCCCATTTCCTTATTCCCTATTATATATTCCCCTGATTCCGACTGCAAAGGACCTACTCTGGATTTCACCAATCTTTTCCTCTTGACATATTTATAAAAGCTTTTGCAGTCGGTTTTTTATATTTGCCGCAAGCTTACTTTCGTAATTTATTTTTGCTCTCTTGATTAATCCCTTTGTCCTCCTTTGGTTCATCTTGAACTGCTCCCCCCTAACATTCTTCTGCCTCCTGGATTGGTTTGGCATTTGATAATTCTGTCTGCCTACCTGCAGTTTCTGTAAACTTGAAAGACCATGGAGTATCCTGTCTGGGTCCCATCATGTCATTGTCCTTATTCATGAATCTGCCTTTGTCCTTATTCACACATCTCAACCCCCAGGACTTACTACTATATCAGAACTTGCTAATTCTTTCTATCACTATAAGACCCCTTATTCTATTATACTTGCGTAACCCTTCCTCACACTCTTATTGGAATTCATCCCTACTCAGCACTTACTTAACTTCCTCTAGTCCAGTCCAGTATTCCTTATTTCATTCATACTAGCTTCCTATATTCTATTATCTCTCACAATCCACACTTTTTCTTTAGCTACGCTTAGTAAATTCTCAACTGGAAGCTTGGTCTTTTTCCCAGCAAGTCAGCAAATGAACTGCAATCTCAGCATCATCAGACGGAGTTTGGGAAACATACATCCTTTGGGTTGTAGTGATCTGATGAAGGGTCCGTTGAATTAAACACTGCACACAAGTCATTAGGCAGGGAAGTATCATGATGGCTAAAATAACGAGTCCAACTGCTATAAGTCACCAGTAAAAAGTTCAACCATCTGACCATTGTGACCGTTGACATCAATCGATCTTCCATGTTAGAAATAGAAGTACCTTAACAGAAATTGCTCGAGACAAAAATTGAGAACAAAGAACATTTATTACAACAACAATGCAAAGTTGGGTGCTTCCCCTTACCCTGGGAATACACACATACACTGGGGCTCACCCAACTTTTATACAGTTTATTTCAGTATAGGAATACCCTCCCCCTTACATTCTTCTGCCTCCTGGATGGGTTTGGCATTAGGCAATCCTTCCTGCCTAAGTGCAGTTTCTGTGAACTTGGAGGACCAGGGGGCATCTTGTCTGTGTCCCATCATGTCACTGTCCCCATTCACACCTTTCCGACTCTCAGAGCTACAGTCTCTTCATATGCAGAGTTCGCTAATCCTGTCTAGGGTTTACTAATTTAATATGCATAACTTGATAAATCTGTGTAAGGCTTACTAATTATATATGTAGAACTTGGTACTTCTGTCTAGGGCTAGGAGACCCTTATCTCACCCAGACTACCTCTACTTCCTATATTCTATTATTCCTTGCCTCTCCTTATCTTATTCATATGCTGGGCTCACTGATCCTGTCGAAAGGACTAGAAGGTTCTTATCTTACATAGGCTGACCCTGCTTCCTGCATCCTAATTTCCATGCTTAGCCTGTTCATACTGGTTTAATCCTTCACTCCATGTGTCTGTACTAGTTTCCCCATCTTTCATATTTTCATGACAAGTTTACTCATCTCTCACATTCCACAAACGCCACCCTCAGCAGCCAACAAGTAATCGAGAGCCAGGCGGTTTTAATAAGCTGTAGCTCATATCTTTCGTTGTTCTTCAGCCAATAAATCCAAGGCCGTCGCTGTCTGTTTGGTGATAATCTCCAAAACTGCCTGGAGTCTGATTAAATGGTTTAAATGCCAAACAGCTGTGGTACTCTGCAGCAGCTTGAGCCATTTACAACTGGAATCGCCCTTATAGAGATGGCCTTTAGCCTTCCGAATGTATTCGTGACCCAAAGGATGATTTACAAGATGCCAAGTTGGGGGGGAGCGTTTATTGTTACCTAACCTGTGAGTAGCAGCTTGTCTGCGAGCATTAGCATATATACCCCCTTCATCCCTACTCCAGGTATAGCCCTGACTAATGTTCTGCCTATCATTTTCCCACCATCTTCTTTGTACCATATTTTTAGCACTCACCTCTTTAATATCTGTAGAGGCCGGGACGCCAACCCAATCCACTCCCCTAGGGCAGGTCTGTTTCCCTGGTCTATGTTGGGATCCTAAATTAAACCATACTAAAAAAGGTACCCCACTATGAATACAATCTATACCTGTGCCCTGTCTGCATTCTAAAGGTAAACTTGTCCATTCCTCAAAGTAATTATCACCTCTGCTGCCCCTATTCCAGGAGGACTTAATACATTGTGTACAATTGGGTGGTTTCCCAAAAATTGGGAACCAGCAGAAAAACAATACAGCAAATGATGTTGAGATTGTATAAGACGTTGGTGCGGCCTAATTTGGAGTTCTGTGTGCAGTTTTGGTCGCCTAATTATAGGAAGGATATAAACAGAGTGGAGAGAGTGCAGAGAAGGTTTACCAGAATGTTACCTGGGTTTAAGCATCTAGAGTATAGGGAGAGATTGGACAGATTAGGTCTTTATTCTTTGGAGCGTAGAAGGTTGAGAGGGGATTTGATAGAAGTATTTAAGATTATGAAAGGGATAGACAGAGTGGATGTGGATAGACTATTTCCGTTAAGAGGAGGAAAGATTAAAACGAGGACATGAGTTAAGAATTAAGGGGCAGAGGTTTAGAGGTAACATGAGGGGGAACTTCTTTACTCAGAGAGTGGTAGCCGTGTGGAATGAGCTTCCAGGAGAAATAATGGCGGCGGAGTCAATTGTATTATTTAAGAAAAGGTTGGACAGGTATATGGATGAGAAGAAGATGGAGGGTTATGGGCATTGTGCAGGGAGGTGGGACTAGAAAGGGGTGTTTGGTTCGGTGCGGACTAGAAGGGCCTAATGGCATGTTTCCGTGCTGTAATTGTTATGTTATGTTATGTTAATAAAAATAACATTACAGCACTTTTTCCCGGCGTAGCGTAACTTTCAGACCAGAAGGATGCGAGACTGCACGCCAGGTGGAGGGTATATTATCAACGTCTTTAGTTCGTGGGTTAGCTTGTTTAATGCATTATATGTGAGTCCACCCCTTTTCTTTTGTTCGCACTGCAGTGTCTGTAATCAGAAGTACACAATAAGGGCCGTCCCATATCAGTTTTAGTTTATGGTCTTGCCATGCTTTTACATATACCCAATCACCAGGTTTAATAGAATGAATAGGATAGTCCAGGGGTGGGTTTTGAGCTAATAAACCCTTCTGATGTAAGTCATACAGAGAAGTAGAAAGTCCCTGTAAATATTTAGATATGTACTGGTCATTAGCCTCAGGGATAGGGGGTGTCAGTGTGGAATCCCATGTAAGGGAGACCAAACATCATTTTGTAAGAAACAGAAGTACCTTCACAGAATTTGCTCAAGACTAAAATTGAGAACAAAGAACATTTATTATACAACAATGCAAAGTTGGGTGCTTCCCCTTACCCTGGGTATACACACATACACTGGGGCTCACCCAACTTTTATACAGTTGATTTCAGTATAGAAATACCCTCCCCCTTACATTCTTCTGCCTCCTGGATGAGTTTGGCATTAGGCAATCCTGTCTGCCTACGTGCTGTTTCTGTGAACTTGGAGGACCAGGGGGTATCCTGTCGGTGTCCCATCATGTTATTGTCCTTATTCACATCTTCCTGACTCTCAGGGCTGACTAATTTCTTACATGCAGAACTTGCTAATTCTGTCTAAAAGGCTAGAAGACCCTTATCTTATTCAGACTAACTTTACTTCCTACATTCTATTATCTATCCTTATCCTATTCATACTGGCTTTATTCATTACACATATATCCATACTAGCTTTCTTCATCTCTCATATTTTCATATTAGTTTTACTCATCTCTCACAATCCTCATTTTTCTTTTAGCTACGCTTCATGAATTCTCAACTGGAATGTATTACTTGTAAACGGTCTTTTTCCCAGTGAGTCAGTAAATGAACTGCAGTCTCAGCATCATCAGACAGAATTTGGGAAATATACATCCTTTGGGTTATAGTGAGCTGACGAGGGGTCCGTTAAATTAAATACTGCACACAAGTCTTTAGGCAGGGGAGCACCATAATGGCCAGAATAGCGAGTCCAGCTGCTATAAGGGCTGTGGGTATCAGACTCCAGTTACCAATAAAAAGTCTAGTCCATCCCACCAAGGTTGCCAAGTCTGAACCTGGGCATGGGAAGATTTTCGAACTCCTGAAGAAGTGTCTTTAACCGCCTGACCGTTGTGAGCATTGTCCTTAACCAGTCTTTCACAAACGCTGCCTTCAGCAGCCAACGAGTAATCGAGAGCCAGGCGGTTTTGTTGAACTGTGGCTCGTATCTGTCGTCATTCTTCAGCCCATAAATTCAGGGCCATCACTGTCTGTTCGGTGATGATCTCCAAGGCTGCCTGGAGTCTGATTAAACGATTTAAATGCCAAGCAGCTGTGGTGTTCTGGAGCAGCTTACGTCGTTTACAACTGGAACTCCCCTTACAGTGGTGGTTCTTAACATTCCGAATGTCTGTGTGACCCAAAGGATGATTTACAGGAGACCAAGTTGGGGAGGGGTGTTTCTTGTCACTTAACCTGTGAGTTGCAGCTTGTCTGCGAACATTAGCATAAGTATCACTGAACCTGTGAGTTGCAGCCTGTCTGTGAACATTAGCATATGTATTCACTCTATCTCTGCCACATGTACAATCCTGACTAACATTCTGTCTGTCATTGTCCCACCATCTTCTTTGTGCTATCTCTTTAAAGCTCCTCTTTTTAATACCTGTAGAAGCCAAAATACAAATCAAATCTACTCCTCTAGAGCCATTCTGTTCCCCTGGTCCATGTTGGGATCCTATATTAACCCATACCCCACTATGACTATACTCTATACCTGCACCCTGTCTACACTCTAAAGGTAAATAATTGTCACCTCTGCTGCCCCTATTCCAGGAGGACTTAATACATTGTGAGTAATTTAGTGATGTCCCAAGAATTGGGAACCAACAAGTAAACAATACAGTAAATGGTAAAAACAACATTACAGCACTTTTTCCCAGCGTAGTGTAACTTTCAGATTCTAAGGATGCTTTACAGGAGACCAAGTTGGGGAGGGGTGTTTCTTGTCACTTAACCTGTGAGTTGCAGCTTGTCTGCGAAAATTAGCATAAGTATCACTGAATCTGTGAGTTGCAGCCTGTCTGGAACATTAGCATATGTACGATGTATATGTACAATGTAATATGTACAATCCTGACTAACATTCTGTCTGTCATTGTCCCACCATCTTCTTTGTGCTATCCCTTTAAAACTCCTCTTTTTAATATCTGTAGAGGCCGGAATACAAACCAAGTTTGTGTTCCCCTGGTCCATGTTGGGATCCTATATTAACCCATACTAAATAACGTACCCCACTATGACTATACTCTATACCTGCGCCCTGTCTGCATTCTAAAGGTAAATAATTGTCACCTCTGCTGCCCCTATTCCAGGAGGACTTAATACATTCTGAGCAATTTGGTGATTTCCCAAAAATTGGGAAACAACAAGTAAACAAAACAGCAAATGGTAAAAACAACATTACAGTACTTTTTCCCAGCGTAGTGTAACTTTCAGATTCTAAGGATGAAGGACAGCACGCCAGGTGGAGGGTAGATTATCAATTTCTTTCGTTTGCACTGCAGTGTCTGTAATCAAAAGTACACAATAGGGGCCGTCCCAGACAGGTTTTAGTTGGTGATCTTGCCATGCTTTTACATATACCCAATCACCAGATTTAATAAAATGAATAGGATGCTCCAGGGGTGGGTTTTGAGCTAATAAACCCTTCCGTTTTAATTCGTATAGAGAGGCAGAAAGTCCCTTTAAATATTTGGATATGTACTGGTCGTTAGCCTCATGGGTAGGGGTATTAAAAGGTGACATACAAGGTTCAAGTATACCATCTTTCACCAACTGGTCAATTACTGGCTGCAGCCCCTACCCTTTCCTTGCTGTCCTTCCACAACTTCTTTGACTGCCTGCATCAAAATCTTAGCCTTTCCTCTCTGTTTATCCTCAGACCTCTGGATGTATTCCCTTTGTGCGATCTGTAAAAGCTGTCTTATTCCCTGTTCATGCCAATTCTCAGTCTTCTGCAATTTCCTTCTAATGTCTGGGGCTGAATTTGTAACGAAGCCCATTAATACCAATTGTTCACCTGCTGGGGATTCTATATCCAGACCCCCATATTGCTGTATGGCCGAACACAATCTATTCAGAAATGCAGAGGGGGTCTCCTCGGGACCTTGGGGAACCTCAAATGCTTTCTTAAAATTCTGTCCCTTTGGAACAGATTCCTTGATTCCTTTTATCAGATTAACCCTATATTCCTCCATTAATGTGCGACCATCATTAGTATTCTTATCCCAATTTGGTTTTGCCAGGGGGAATTTAAGTTCCCCAGATATCGCCTCTGGTCCCCCTTGGTGTTCCCTATCCCAGACTCTAATCCCTGCCTGGCGAATCATTCCACATTCATCCAAAGTGAACAGAGCCCTAAAGATCGATGTTAACTCATCCCATGTATATATATTTGGTCCCAAAAATTGATCTAATTGTTCGGCACATCCCTAAGGATCCTCTATCAGGGAGGTAATTTCTCTCTTAAAGTTACGCACCTCCGTACTAGTCAGGGGCACATTTACGAAACCGAGACCCCCTCCCATGGGAACTTCCCGTAAAGGTCTCATCCAGTTAATTTCTGGCTTATCCTCTCCTTTATAATGTCTAGATTCCTGCTCTCTGGGAAATGAATCAAAGGGTTCTGCCCTTCCCTCCCAGAGGGTCTCACACTGTTTTGAATCAAAGTCTCCTCCCTTTCTTGTCAATTGAGGTGGTAATCTAGTACTTTGTGAACGGGTCATCATACCACCCCTACTTTCTTCTCCGTTCTTTAGCTGTGGGGGAGGAGGGGAAGGTGCAGAAGGGTAGAGCATAGGAGAGAGGGGAAAGATAGGAGCCGGCATAGGAGGAGCATAAGATGGAGGAAGGGAATGCAACACATCCCATCCTTGTGTTTCAGGGACAAAAGGTTCCTCATCCTTCTTGTCCTTACATTTCTTTTCATTCAAAACCAGTTGATCAACCGATCCACTGAGCCAGCAGGCTGCATATTCACTGCTCTCAATATTATATCTTTGATTTTGATAGAGCCAGATGTTCAATGCCTGACACATCCAGTCCTCATCGGATCCGAACTTTGGCCAATATACTGAATTCCCTTTTGTCGGGTTTTTAACCCATTCCAGACAGCAATACCTGACCATGGTCTGTTTGTCTTTCCCGCGGGTTCTCCCCGCACCCCAATCAGATAGCATTAATCCTAACAGACTTTGCTTAGTTATCTGATCGTCCCATCCTTAGGACTATTTCCCTTGCTACTCACACCTCCCATACTAACAGGTAAGTAAAATTCCTCTTACCGGGATCCAGTAGCTATTCCTAGCGCGCTTCCTTAACGTCCTCCCGTCGTTTGTTCTCAATGCTTCTTCTAGGATATCACTTGCTTCATCAACTGACCAGTCACCCGTCGTCCGTGAGTCCAGCTGAATCAGCCGGGGTGCACCTACCCTCGTCGTTGGGCACTCTGTCAGTGGAGGGAGTGGGATCCCGGACAAGCCCCCATTTGTGAGAAACAGAAGTACCTTCACAGAAATTGCTCGAGACAAAAATTGAGAACAAAGAACATTTATTATACAACAATGCAAAGTTGGGTGCTTCCCCTTACCATGGGAATACAGACACACACTGGGGTTCATCCAACTTTTATACAGTTTATTTCAGTATAGAAGTACCCTTCCCCTTACATTCTTCTGCCTCCTGGATAAGTTTGGCATTAGGCAATCCTGTCTGCATACGTGCTTTCTGTGAACTTGGAGGACCAGGGGGTATCCTGTCTGTGTCCCATCATGTCATTATCCTTATTGACAAACCTGCCTTTGTCCTTATTCACACCTTCTCAACCCTCAGGGCTTACTAACTCTTATATGCAGAACTTGCTAATTCTGTTCTAAGGCTTACTAATTACATATGTGGAATGTTACAGTTTCTTTCATACCTTATCTTATTCAGACTAACTTCTTTTTATCTACATTCTATTATCTACCCTTATCCTATTCATACTGGCTTTATTCATTACACATATATCCATACTAGCTTTCTTCATCTCATATTTTCATATTAGTTTTACTCTTCTCTCAGAATTTCATATGGTGAGACAGCAAGGTCCTAACGAGGAGCTGTGCGAGTGCTAATTAAAGCTCGGGGTAAGCATTTAATCCAGGAGAGCCCAGTTTCCTCATGAAGTCGAGTGAGTTGATTTTCCAGGGTCCGATTCATCCATTCAACACGGCCTGAACTCTGGGGGTGCCATGGGGTATGTAACTGCCAATCTATTCCCAGGATTTTGCACACACCCTGGAGTACCTGAGAGGTAAAATGTGTACCTCGATCTGAGTCAATGGTTTGAATAATGCCATAATGCGGAATAACAGACTCTAGTAATAACCGGATAACGGTGCTAGCACGATCATTAGGGGTCGGGAAAGCTTCAACCCATCGAGTAAAATGATCCACCACAACCTATCGGCAGTTTGACACATTCCCTGGTCTTTCAAATAAACCTCCTCTTCCTGTGAAAAGATGGGAGTCTTTTGAACCTCATGTGGGGTGGTGAGTAACAGCTGCATGTCTATTTTTTCTGTGAGTCCAGCCTGTTTGGCAGCTTCATCTGCCCGTCTGTTCCCCTGTGCTTCAGGACTGTCAATAAGTTGATGGCCCCGTACATGAACTACAGCTATCTCCTCAGGTAACATAAGAGCATCTAAGGATTGAACAATTAAGTTTTCATGGATCAACTTTTGTCCTTTCCCAGTTATCATTCCCCGCTCTTTCCAAATCTTTCCAAAGGTGTGTACTACACCAAAATCATACTTTGAGTCAGTATAGATTGTGCCCACCTTTCCCTCTAAACCCTGGAGAGCTCTACAGAGGGCATATAATTCACAGGATTGTGCCGACCAATGACCGGGAAGACGACCGGCTTCAATCACAACTCCTTCATTCCCCACTATACTATATCCGCTATAACGAATGCCATCAATGCACCAGGAAGATCCATCAATAAACCATCTTTCACCCTCCCGTAAAGGTTCATCACTTAAATCATCTCTAATTTTTGTCTGTAAATCGATCACTTCTAAACATACATGCTCTAAATCATTGGGGAGAGTATCAGAATCTGGAGAAACCAAGAAGGCGGCTGGATTCTGTTCTTTGTTCATAATCAGTGTCAAATCATCCCTATCCATGAGAATCGCTTCATACTTTAACATTCTAGAATCAGTAAGCCACCTTCCAGCACGTTAAAATTGGGGTATTAAAAGATGACATACAAGGTTCGAGTATATCATCTTTCACCAATTGGTCAATTACTGGCTGCAGCCCCTTTCGGCCAGCCATAGGAATTTCGTCTAATTACTTGGTCAGGGTCTTTTAAAGTAACTTGCAGGGGACGAACATCTAACCCTCCTCTATTGCCTCTTTTTGCCCATACTCTAGGATTTATTAGTTCCCGATCCTCCTCTGTTAGTACATAAAATTGAACCCCGAACCTGATCCCTGTGGTCTGGTACCGATAGCCAATTCGTCCTGTAAATCCCGTCCCAACAAGCAAACTCCAGGTTGGGGAACTAGTTAAATATCCTCTGTTATTATCTTTTCTCCCATTTGTATCCTTACATTCTTTAGTATAGGGACCGTAAAGTCTCTTCTTCCCACTCCCGAAATCATCACTGTCCCTTCTGTTTTAACACCCTCGGGCCATTGTAATATACTAGACCGGGCTGCCCCAGAATCTACTAGAAGTCATCTCGTCACCGTGGGGTCCTATGCTTAAATTTACCAATGGTTCTCCGTGCAGCCCCACGGTGTGTATTGACTGAGAACCATAATCCCCCTATTCATAATCTGCCTCCACCAATGCATAAGATCGCATCTCCCTGGCTCGCATTGGGCATTCCCTCTTAAAGTGTCCCTCCTTTTTACAATAATAGCAAACTAATGCTCCTGTTTCCCAATTTCTATCAGGGTCTCCACGGGGTCCCGGGAATGGACATCATCCCCAGAATTCTCCTCTACCCTTGCCTCTGCTCTGGTCTCTACTTCCCCACTCCTGGCGCTCCTCCCAACGTCCAGGAGCTGGCACACAGCTCCTAACATTTCCCTGCTGTCCCTCCACAACTTCCTTGACTGCCAAGGGTTCTGCCTTTCCCTCCCAAAGGGTCTCACACTGTTCTGAATGACCATCATAATCAAAGTCTCCTCCCTCTCGTGTCAATTGAGGCGGTAATCTTGAACTCTGTGAGCGGGTCATCATACCACCCCTACTTTCTTCTTCTGTCTCTAACTGTGGAGGAGGAGGGGAAGGTAAAGAAGGGTAAAGCGTAGGTGAGAGGGGGGAGATAGGAGCCGGCACAGGGGGAGCATAAGGTGGAGGAAGGGAATGTAACACATCCCATCCTTGTATTTCAGGGTCAAAAGGTTCCTCATCCTTCTTGTTCTTACATTCCTTTTCGCTCAAAATCATTTGATCAAACGATCCACTGAGCCAACAGGCTGCATATTCTCTGCTCTCAGTATTACCTCCTTGATTTTGGTAGAGCCAGATGTTCAATGCCTAACACATCCAGTCCTCGTCGGATCCGAACTTTGACCAATATACCGAACTCCCTTTTATCGGATTCTTAACCCATTCCTGACAGCAATACCTGACCATGGTCTGTTTATCTTTCCCATGGGTTTTCCCCGCACCCCAATCAGATAACATTAATCCTAACGGACTATGTTTAGGTATCTGATCTTCCCGTCCTTCTTTAGGACTATTTCCCTTGCTACTTACTCCTCCCATACTAGCAGGTAAATAAAATTCCTCTTACTAGGATCCATTAGCTATTCCTAGCGCGCTTCCTTAACGTTCTCCCGTCGTTTGTTCTCAATGCCTCTTCTCGGATATCACTCACTTCGTCCACTGACCAGTCACCCGTCGTCCGGGAGTCCAGCTGAATCAGCTGGGGTGCACCTACCCCCGTCGTCGGGCACTCTGTCAGTGGAGGGAGTGGGATCCCGGATGAGCCCCCATTTGTTAGAAACAGAAGTACCTTCACAGAATTCGCCTGAGACAAAAATTGAGAAGAAAGAACATTTATTGTACAACAGTGCAAAGTTGGGTGCTTCCCCTTACCATGGGAATACACACAGATACTGGGGCTCACCCAACTTTTATACAGTTCATTTCAGTGTAGAGGTACCCTCCCCCCCTAACATTCTTCTGCCTCCTGGATTGGTTTGGCATTTGGTAATTCTGTCTGCCTACCTGCAGTTTCTGCAAACTTGAAAGACCATGGGCTGGGTCCCATCATGTCATTGTCCTTATTCATGAATCTGCCTTTGTTGTTCACACATCTCAACCCCCAGGATATCACTATAAGACCCTTCTATTATACTTGCGTAACCCTTCCTCACACTCTTATCGGAATTCATCCCTACTCAGCACTTACTTAACTTCCTCTAGTCCAGTCTTCCTTATTTCATTCATACTAGCTTTACTTCCTATATTCTATTATCTCTCACACTCCCTGCCCCGTAACCCTTTATTTTTCTTTCATCCATGTGTCTGCCTAAGAGTCTCTTAAATGTCCCCAATGTTTCAGCCTCCAGCACCATCCCCGACAAGGCATTCCAGGCCCCCACAGTGCTCTTTGTAAAACACTTACCCCTGATGTTTTCCCTGAACTTACTTCCCTTCACTTTGTACAGATGTCCTCTGGTATTTGCTGTCCCTTCCCTGGGAAACAGGCGCTGGCCGTCCACCCTGTTGATGCCTCCAAGAATCCTGTCAACCTCTATCAAGTCTCCTCTCGTCCTACGCTCCTAAGAGAAAAGTCCCAGCTGTGCCAACTTTGCCTCATCAGACTTGTTTCCTAATCCAGACATCATCCTGGTGAATCTCCTCTGCTCCCTCTCCGTAACTTTCACATCCTTCCTGTAATGAGGTGACTAGAACTGAACACAATTCTCCAAGTGGGGTCTCACCAGAGATTTGTAGAGTTGCAACATGAGCTCCTCATTCTTAGAACCACAGAACATTATAGCACAGAAATAGACCCTTCAGCCCTTCTAGTCTGTGGCAAACCATTTGCCTCATCCCACTGTCCCGCACCCAGTCCATAGCCATCCAGAATCAGGATCATTCGTCTTGAACAAGTTATGAAATATGTTGTTTTGCAGCAGCGTCACAGGGCAAACATTGATATTATAACCATTTTACAACATTACTATAAAAATAACAGTGAAAAGTTAGGCCGCGTCTGTGGATCATTCAGGAGTCTGATGGCAGAGGGGAAGAAGCTGTCCTTGTGGCCACTGAGTGTAGCAGAGTGAAAAAGGCCTGGCCTGGGGGGTGGCGGGTATTTTAAGACTCCGCCTCATGTCGACGTCCTCAATGAAGTGAAGTCTGGTGCCTGTGATGTCACAGCCAAGTTCACAACCCTCTATCCTTGTCCTGAGAGTTGGTGCCTCCGTACCAGGCAGTGACAGAACTGGCCAGAATGCTCTCCACAGTCTACCTGTAGAGGTTTACGAGAGTCTTCAGTGACATACAGACACCTCACACAGTCTAGCCGCAGGCAAGCCTTCTTCATTATGGCATTGACGTGGAGGCTCCAGGACAGATCCTGGATGTTGACATCCAGGAATTTAAAGATCTTGACCCTCTCCACTGCTGAGCCCTCAATGAGTACTGGGTCATGTTCCCCCAACTCCTTCCTGAAGTCCACCATCATCTCCTTGGTTTTGCTGACATTGAGCAGAAGTTTATTGACCACGTTCAACGAACTGATCCATCTGTACCCTTCCTTGTTGCCGTTTGTGATTCTGCCGACAAACATGGCATCTTCCATACCCCTCCCAACCATGTACCTATCCAAATTAATGTTAAAACTGAGCTCACATTCACCCCTTCAGCTAGTTCCTCACTCCCACCCCTCTCTGCGTGAAGAAATTCCCCCTAAACCTTTCACCTTCAACCCGTGTCCTCTGGTTTGTATCTCACCCACCCTCAGTGGGAAAAGCCGACCTACATTTACTCTGTCTGTCCCCCTCATCATTTTAAACACCTCGATCAAATTTCCCCTCGTTCTCTACACTACAGGGAATAAAGTCCTAACCTGTTGAACCTTTCCCTGTAACTCAGTTCCTGGGGTCCAGGCGACATCCTAGTAAATCTTTTCTCCCCTCTCTCAATCTTACTGATATCCTTCCTGTAGTTTGATGATGGAACGGAACATTGAGCTGCCAGTCCTGGGCAATTAAGTTTCACAATTGGCCATGATGTCAGAATTCCACGTGCCAATCCATGCTCTGAGCTTGTCTGCCTTTCCCACATTGCATTGAAATAGATGCATTTTAGAACATTTCTGCCACGTGCAACCCGTCAACTTCTAGCGGAGCAGGTAATTTTCACATCATATTTTCCCACCTCCACTCCTCTATCTGCTCTGGTTCCCTGCAAATCTAGTTTAAACCCACCGGAGCAACACTAGTAAACCTTCCCACAAGGATATTAGTTTAGATGCAAATCTTTTTGAACTCAGTTCCCTGAATAATGAAGCCCAGCATCCCACGTCTTCTTAACTATCCTGGCGACCTTGAGGGATGTATGGATTTGGATCCCAAGGTCCCTCTGTTCATCCAGACTCTTAAGTTCACACGTCAACTGATCAGGGCGTATGGTTAAAAAAGTTATCCTAGGGTTGGATATATTGTACAAAAAGCATCACATTTACTTAAATTTAAATGAAGTCATACAGCACAGTAACAGGCCCTTTTGACCCACAAGCCACTGCCGCCTAATTTACACCCCGTTAACCTCACGGTACGTTTCTAATGGTGGGAGGAACAGCCCCCCCCCGGGAGAAAACCCCAATGCAGTGACGGGGAGAACTCCCTACAGAGCGCAAGGGATTCAAGCCCCAGTTCCAATCGTTGGCACTGTAAAGGCCTTGGGCCGACCGGGCCGCTATACAAAGAGAACTGATGGACAATCATTATAAAGTTTTTATAAGCTCTAGAATAATATTTTCCACAATTTGTCCGAGTCAAATTCATTCATAGCTTCGCGGAATGTCAAAAGCCCCAGTGCAGGCCCTTCAGCCCACAGGGTTGTGCTGGCCTACTAGCCTATCCAACCGCTGGCGAGAATTTCCTGATGGCAGTCCAATGGATCTGGCTTGTTGTCTCTTCAAAGGCCTTTAGCGAACCTATCTCCACCACCGTTGCTGCCAGCGTATTCCATGCACCCATCCTAGCCACAGAATCGGACATTTTGGCGCTCACATTTGTCAGCGGACATGGCATTGATCATAATTTTAATTGTATATGAAATGATTCTATCCGGGGGAGGGGGGATAGTGTTACCTGGGGAGGGAGAGTCCCTTGTTTGCTATTGGGAGTTTTTGCAACACCAGTCTCCCGGCAGGAGTTGGCCAGCTGGCATTAAGTGGGATGAGGGCGGGAAGCCGGGCATGGGCACAGTCTGCGCGGGGAGCGCACCCATCCGCTGACTAGATCCTAAATGGGGGACACCAAAATGTCTGGCACCAAACTGTGTTCAACCCCCCCTCCAAGGCCCTGCCCTCTTCACACTGTTGCTACCACCAGGAAGGGGGTGCAGGAGCCTGAAGATGAGCACCCAGTGGTACGAAAGCAGCTTCTTCCCTTCTGCCACCCAATACCAGACATCGCCCGACTCCCAGCCCCTGCAGCTGACTGGGTGAAGAAATGACCTCTTGCATAGAATGAGAATATTCAAGCCATAAAAATCGGTGTTTTGTGGCAGCAAACTTTCATATTATAATCATCTTAAACATTAAAAAACAGCAGTGCACAAAAAGTCAGGCAGCGTCTGTGGTTCATCATTCATTCAGGAATCTGGTGCGGAGGGGAAGAAGCCGTCCTTGTCCCTCTGAGTAGCTCGTTTTCAGGCTCCTGGACCTTTTCCCCGATGGTAGCAGAGTGAAGAGGGCCTGGTCTGGGTGGTCGGGGGTCTTTGAGGAGAGAGGGTGCTTTTTTTAAAGACCCCGCCTCATGTCGGTCCTCGATGGAGTGAAGTCTGGTTCCCCTGATGTCGTAGCCGAGTTCACAACCCTCTGGGGTTTATTCTTGTCCTGAGAGTTGGCACCTCCGTATTGGGCAGTGATGCAACTGGCCAGAATACTCTCCACGGTCCACCTGTTGAGGTTTACGAGAGTCTTTGGTGATGACCGAATCTCCTCAAACTCCTCACACAGTCTAGTCACTGGCGAGCCGCCTTCATGATGGCATCGACGTGGAGGCTTCAGGACAATTCCTTGGAGATGTTGATGCCCAGGAATTTAAACGTCTTGACCCTCTCCACTACTGAGCCCTCGATGAGAATCAGGTCGTGCTCCCCCAACTCCCTCCTGAAGTCCACTATCATCTCCTCAGTTTTGCTGACATTGAGCACAAGGTTGTTGATGTAACACCATTCAATGAGCTGATCCATTTCCCTCCTGTCCACTTCCACGTTGTCGTCTGTGATTCTGCCGACAACTGTGGTGTTATCAGCAAACTTGGAGATGGCATTGGAATTGTGCCTGGCCACACAGTCGAAGGTGTATAATGAGTAGAACAGTGGGTTAAGTGCACATCCTTGGGGTGCACCTGTGTTGATCATCAGTGAGGAGACATTACTTTCATTTTGTACTGACTGGGTCCCCCTTGTTTTCCCTCACATTCCTGACCTGTAGGCAGGGGATAGATAATGTGTCTGATGCTGAGTGCAGGGACTAACTCCACTCAGAGAAGGGTTGAGTGTTCCCTCGCTCTCCTGACCTGTAGGTTGGGGGGATAGATAATGAGTCGGATGCAGAGTGCAGGGACTAACTCCATTCGGGAAAGGGCACTAGATTTCCCTCATGCTCCTGACTTGTAAGAGCGGGACAGGTAACATGTCAGATGCAGAGTACATAGACTAACCCCCACCCAGGGAAGGAGTGTTCCCTCACACCCCTGATGTAGGAGGGGGATAGGGTATGTGTTAAGTGCAGAGTCCATGGACTAACTGCACACAGAAAGGGAAGAATGTTCCCTCACTCCCCTCACCTCTAAACAGTGGGTGGATAACATTTTGGATGGAGTGGACACAGACTAAATCTACCAGGGGAAGGGAAGAGGGATCCCTCACAGACCTCTACACATGGAAAAGGTTTTGGGGAAATCACTTTCCATAGGATCCCAAGCCTCTGGCATGATAATGTAGTGATTTTGGGACTGTTCTAGATTACATTCTGATCAAAAAGGAACCACTGAGTAGGAATCATTTAATGAGACAGAGAGAGAGAAGGAGAGGGAGGGAGAGAGGGGGAGAGAGAGAGGGGGGAAGAGCAAAGAGGAGAGAGGGGGAGGGAGAGGAGTGAGGGAGCTGGGGGTGGGGAGAGATGTGTGAGAGGTGGAGAGAGCAGCCAAGAGTTTGTACAAATCATGGTTTGTTTAATCGTTCACAGTTCAGATGAAATGATCACAGTTCAAACATGATGTGGCAGTGAATGGAGGCCCATGGAGACTGGAAGAACCCCAGGGTGTTCCTGGATCAGGACGCCCGAGGCAGCCTCCCAATCACCCCACGGGGACAGGGTGTGTGAGGGCCCAGAGTAGAGGAACCGTGGGCAGGTCCCAGGGTGGGACCTTGGGTGGAGGAGCCGATGGTCGGTCCTAGGGTGGAGGTGCTGCTGGTGAGTCCCAGAGAGGAGGAGCCAGGGGTGGGCCTTGGAGCAGATAAGTAGGGGTACAGGCCGCAGGGTAGAGGAACCAGTGAGGGGCCCCAGGGCAGAGGAGCAGAGGGTGGGTCCTGGGATGGAGGAACCAGGAACATGAGCCCCAGGATTCATGCTCAACAGTCCCCACCCCTTCCCATTCATACTAAATGGATCCTGACCCTTGCTGTTCACTCGTGCCTGACCCCACGTACCGCTCATGCCTGATGGACTCATCGCCTTCTCCCCGCAGACCCCACTCCTCACCCCACGGACCCCACTCCTCCCATTTATATTGGGCGTTCATCTACACCGGGTCTGCAATCAGATTACAACAGTCCCAATCCGTATGATGATCACACTGGGGGTAGAGGGGAGGGAGAGTGGGGAGAGAGGGGGGGAGAGGGAGGGGGGAGAGAGAGTGGGGAGGGAGAGAGGGGAGGAGAGAGGAGAGGAGGGGGAGGAGCAGGGTGGAGGGGTAGGAACGGGAGAAAGGAGGGGAGGGTGGAGAAGGAAGGGAGGGGATGGAGGAGAGGAGGGAGTTGGGGAGAAGGGACAGGAGAGAGATGGGGAGAGGGGAGGAGAGATGTAGGGGAGGGGAGACAGGTAGGAGAGAAGGAGAAAGGGGATAGGAGGGAACAATCAGGTTGAGGATGATTGAGTAAATTCCGATAAATCAGAGAGATGATGGAGACTCCAATGGCAGACAGCGTGAAGGGTCGTCAGATCGAAACCTCGTACTCACGGGTCTCCTGTACAGGGAGGAACAACATGTGTGAGACAATGCAGAGGGAGTTTCATCCTATGTCTCACCCTGGGAGTGTGTGAAGGGACAGGGGGGAGAGGGAGCTTCACTCTGTGTCTCACCCTGGGGGTCTGCGTGAGCTGGGATGGGATGGGATGGGATGGGGGAGAGTCTGTGTGGGATGGGATGGGATGGGATGGGGGGAGGGTCTATGTGGGATGGGATGGGGAGGGTCTGTGTGGCACAGTACGGGAGAGGGTCTGCGTGGGATGGGAGGAGGGTCTGTGTGGGATGGGGGGAAGGTCTGCATGGGTCGGGACGGGGGAAGAGGGTCTGATACTCACTCCTGCCTCAGACAAGGGGTTGCTGAAGTCAGACTCCACGGTGATGGGACTGTAGGGGTGCGAGTTGGAGAGTGGGATCCGGAAGAAGGTTTTTCCTTGGAACCTGTGGATTTGAGAAGAGGTCGGGACATGTCTCTTAAGTTTCCCCTTGGTTCTCCCTCCCCTCCCCCTCCCCGGACCCTCACTGATCAACCCCGCAGTGGTTACCCACCTTTGCCATCGCTCTCACCCCACCCACTCCGTTCAGAACCTGTCAACAGGATCTAACCCTGCCCACTATTGCTCTGGCCCCGCCCACTGCTGGCATAGCCCTGCCTATCTCCCTCAGGCCCCAACCACCACTGACCCTATAGCTCCTCCCACCTCCCTCAGACAATGCCTAGTTCCACCCACTATCCATTTAGCTACCCACCAATATCCCCACCCACTGCTACTCCAACTCAGTCCATTGCCCATCTAGCCCTGCCCACTGTCCATCTAAACCCACCACCTCTAGCCATACCCACCCTTAGCCCCACCCACAGCCCCTATAGCACTTACCATGGTACTGCCCCTTCTTGCCAATCCCTATGCTCATCTAGCCCCACCCAATGCCTCTCTAGCCCTGCCCACTCACTTTGTGTAGTAGAGGTAGATCCCACCAATCAGCAGCAGGACCATGATGAGTGGCAGGACAATGGCCAATATTACGTGTCCTCCCAAGGGGTGGTGGGGAGATTCACTCAGCCTAGAGACTGGGGGTGGTAGACAGAACAAGGTGAGGATCAGTGGCAGACCTACCCTGCCCCCTTCCATGGGAGTCTCCTCTCCCAGGGGTCTTCCCTATTCCTGGGGGGTCTCCCCTCTCTCCCCCCTCCCAACTGAGTCATCCCTCTACCATCCAGGTTTCCCTGTCCCGGGTTTGACCCCCCCATGATCTTTCTCTCTCCCCCCCAGGTTCTCCACTGTCCACCCCCCAGGGATCTCCCCCCCCCCCCCACCAGAGTCAGGTTTCTCCTTCCTCAGTTTTCCCCCCTCCGAGGTTTGCCCCACCACCCCAGAATCACTCCACTTCCCCCACTGGGGTCTTCCCCCACTGGGGTCTCCCCCTCCCATTCCGGGGGTCTCCCCCCCAGGGCACCTTCCCCCCCACCCCAGGTCACCCCTCTCCCCCAAGGTTTTACCCCTCTGGGGTTTGCAACCCCTCCCCTAGGCGTCACTCCTCTTCTATCCTGGTCTTCCATCTCCCCCCTCCAAGGACTATTCCCCAATGTCTCCCCTCTCCCCACAGGGGTCTCCCCTCTCCCCCAGTTTTCCCCTCTCTCCTCCTATGCCAGGGGTTTCCCCTCTTTCTCCCCTGGGGTCTCCCCCTACGTGGGGTTTCTCCCACCCCTTACCTTGCAGGTTGTGAGCATCATAAAGTCCCTCATAAGTGACTGAAAGGGAAGGGAGAGACAGTGAGTGAGGGATCTCTAGCCAAACCCTGCTTCAATCCCAGCCACTTCCCATTCCGCCCCCCCTCTGATCCCTCCCCTGATTACCTTCCCCTCTAATCCCCTCCCCTTCCAATCCTGTGCCGAAGGTTTCAAAAATATTGGAGTGGAATCAGCCAATCTCTACCCCACCAACTGCGCCCTGCCACCGACCCACTGCCACATATGCCCCACCCTCTAGGCCCCACCACCCATGCCCCACCATCTATGCCCCATAATCTGCTCTCTATGATTTACAACCTAAAATCTACACCCTACGATCACTGTACAATCTACACCCAACGGTCTGCACCCAACGATTAACACCTGACGATCGACACTGACATTCTATAGCCTACAATGAACACCCAATGGTCTACACCAGTAGGCTACACCTTACAATCTATGCCCTATGATCAATAATGCCAGATCTCTGAGCAATGAATGCCACACCATGCCTGGGTCCCATCACTGAACCCCTTGTCTCTCTCAGTCGAAAACCACCCTTGGCCCGAGTGCCTACCTTTACAAAATGGAGGGGGTTGGTCCCACTGTGAGGGTCTCCCTGGCAGGCAGGTGATGCTCATTTGCCCCACCAGCTCAAAGCCCTCATAGCAGAAGAAGCGAAGGGTTTCGCCCGCTTGGTACGACTGCTTGTAGAGGGTCAGGTATCCATTATCTGGGACCCCGGGGTTTGGACAGGGGTCATGGATCACTGGGGGGAGGGGAGGAGAGGAGAAGTGGGGAGCGAGAGAAGGGGGGTGCAGGAGAAGGGGGAGCATGAGGGTGGGCACAGGGGATTGTGTGGGGAGTGCAGGGGCAAGAGAAGGGGGAGCAAGGGGGGGAGAGCATGGAGGAGCAAGAGAGAAGGGGAAGCGAGAGAGAAGGGGAAAGAGAGAAAAGGAGGAGCAGGAGGGAAGAGAGAGAGTTTAGCTGTGGGACTGTTCATTTATCTGTAATCCCACCTTTGTAGCCCTCCCATGTACCCCTATCACCCCTCTATCCCCTCCACAGTGCCCCCATCTCACCTCTACTCCACCCTTCTATCGCACGCCAGTGCCCTCCATCCACTCCCACTGCCAGCCCTCACCCCCAACAGATCCAACCAACCCCCCAGCCCTCCAGCCCTCTCACCATCCCTCTGCTCCTCTCTGACCTTCCACCCCCTCCCACTTCCAACTCAACCCCCCCCTCCCTTTCTCCTCATACCTCCTCACCCTTCTGCCTGCTGCAACATCCCAGATCCCCTCTTTTGCCCCTCTGCCTCCATCCACCCGCATCACCTCCCCCCTTCACCCCAGTACCTACAGACACACTTAGGGGCTGGGGCACTCCACTTGGGGCGCAGGGAGTTTTGAGTGAAGCAGGTGAGGGAGGGGCTCCCCTCCAACGAGTGTCCCTCATCGCACGTGTACTGAACCCGCGATCCGACCGGGAAACTTGGACCAGCAGGGAGGCGCATTCCATGGGCAATCTTGCCGGGATCAGGGCAGGTCAGCACTGAGGAGGGAGGGAGGGGATGGGGAGAGGAAGGGGAAAGAGGGAGAGGGAAGAGAGGAAAGAGAGGGGAGGGGGAAGAGGGAGGGGAAGAGGGGGAGAAGAAGAGAGAGATAGGGTGAGGGAAAGAAGGAAGGGAAAATGGATTGGGAGTGGGAAGAGGAGAGGAAAGGAGGGGAGGGGGTTGGGGTGAGGAGAATGGTAGAAGGAGGTGGAGAGGGTCGAAAGGTGGGGTTGGGAGGTGGGAGAATGGGAGTGGGGAAGAGGGTAAGGAGAAAAGAGTAGAGAGAGAAAGGGAGGAGAGGTGGGGGTGAGAAGGATGGGGAAGCGAGAGGGGGTGGTTAGAAAGGGGATGAGGATGGGGAGAGTGAGAGGAAAATGGGGAGAAGAGGGAAGGGAGTAGAGAGGAGAGAGCATTAGAGATGTGTGAGGGATGGGAGAAGAGGGGAGAGAAAGAATGAGAGAGAGTTGGAGGGTGGAGAGGGTACAGGGAGTGTGAGAGGGAGAGGTGGAGGGTGGAGAGGGTGCAGGGAGGTGAGAGGGAGAGATGGAGGGTGCAGGAAGTGAGAGGGAGAGATGGTGGAAAGGGTGCAGGGAGTGTGAGAGGGAGAGTTGGAGGGTGGAGAGGGTGCACGGATGGTGAGAACGAGATATGGAGAGTGGAAATGGTGCAGGAAGGGTGAGAGTGGGTACCTGCAAGGTATTTGGGAGTGTTTCAATGGAGCATAATTTTAACTAGGTTGAGTGAGAGTCTGAGGCCTCATGTGGAGCTTTGTGAGTGGTTTTGGGCTTCTCGTTTAAGAAAGGATGTGCTGATGTTGGAGAAGGTTCAGAGGAGGTTCACAAGGATGATTCCGGGTACAAAAGGGTTATCACACAAGGATCGTTTGATGGCTCTTGGCTTGTCCTCGTTGGAATTTAGGAGAATGAGGGAGGGATCTCATTGAAACATCTTGAGTGTTGAAAGGTGCAGACAGAGTTGATTGTGAAAGGTTGTTTCCCTGAGATGGGAGAGTCCAGGACAAGAGGGCACAACTCCGAGGTGGAAGGGCGTCTGCTGAGAATGGAGACACGGTGGAATTTCTTCAACCGGAGGGCGGAGAATCAGTGGCATTTATTGCTATGGTCTGTTGTGGAATCTGGGTCGTTGGGCAGAGACTGGCAGGTGCCCAATTTGCCAAAGGTTGTGGGGTGAAGGCCGGGCAGCAGGGTTGAGCGGGGAAACGGACCACCTTGCGATCGAATGGCGGGACAGAATCGATGGGCTGAATGGCCAAGTTCTGCTCCTGTGTCTTGTGGGTCAAATTATGGGATGTTTATGTCCTGTGTTTTGGACCTCATCCACCCTCAGTGGAAAAAGCTGACCTTCTGTCTGTCCCCCTCATCATTTTAAATACCTCGATCAAACTTCCTCCTCAAATCTATGCTCCGGGGAATAAAGTCTTATCCTGTTCAGGGTAGTATGTTTGTTGATTGGGATCGGGGTTCGAGTCTCATGCGGCCTGTGAGGAGTTTGTACGTTCTCCCCGTGGTGCCCCGGTTTCCTCCCACCATTCAAAATGTACCGGGGGTGGGGGTTAACTGGGTGTAAATTGGGCTCGTGCGCCTGCTATCGTGCCCTCTGTCCAAATTTTTTTAAATGTAACCTTTCTCTGTCCTGAAGTTCAGACGACATCCTAGTAAATCTTGTGAGTATTAGAAAACTTACAGCACAGTCCAGGCCCTTCGGCCCACATTGTTGTGCTGAACACTAGAAATTACTAGGCTAACCCACTCTCCATGTACTGATCCAAAAGTCTCTTAAAGGGCCCTTTTGTTTCCACCACAACTGCCGTTGCTGGCAACCCATTCCACGCTCACGCGTCAAAAAACAGACCCATGACATCTCCTCTGCCCCTATTCCCTAGCACCTTAAACCCACGTTGTCTAGTAGCAACCATTTCAGCCCTGGAAGTGGGGGGTGGGAAGGGAAATACCTCTGATGGTCCACATGATCTCATTGCCTTTATACCCATCCCTCAGGTCACCACTCATCCTCTGCCGCTCCGAGGAGAAAAGGCCAGGTTCACTCGGCCTGTTTCAGGAAGGAAAGCTCCCTAATCCAGGCCCTTTCTAGAGCTTCCACATCCTCCCGGGAGTGAGGTGACCAGAACTGAGCCCGTGGGGTCCGACCAGGGTGCTATAGAGCTGCCACGTCATCTCTCGGCTCCTCAATTTAATTCAGCTCCTGTGCAGTGACCTCTGGACGCGGACCCCAAGGTCCTCTGATATGTGGAGTAGTTTGGGCAATTGGGTGAGGTTGGGGGGTGTTTATCTTGGAGCAGTCAGGGGGTATTGGAGTAATGGAGGCTTGTGATCCAGGGCATTTGAATATAACTAGGGGCTGTGGGTTATTTGTGCATATGTTAGTGAATGGTTATGTAGTCAAGGGGTATTTGAGAGGAAATTGGTGGGTGGCTGGGGTATTTAAGGAGAATTAATGGCATCAAGGGTGGAAAGCCTCGAGGTGTGGCGTGAGGGTAACAACCTGGGTCTCAACGTGGACAAGACAGAAGGAGATGATCGTGGACTTCAGGAGGACCAGGAACAACCGCCCTCCACTAAACATCAACAGCTCTGTGATCGAGAAAGTGGAGAGGATCAAGTTCCAGCCAACCTGTGACCTGTCATAGATGCTCAGCGTATCCACACTGGTCAGGAAGGCACCACAGTCTTGTCACTTCCTGAGAAGACTGAAGTGTGTGCAGTGAACTGGGATTCTCTCATAGGGTGTTGTACTGATGGCCTGCTCCTCCCCCATCTGCCCAGATATAACCCTGGTTTCCCACCTAAACCCAGAACCCTATTGAAGACAACTGCTAAATCTTTCCCTTCGTTATAAGCTAATAAAAGCGTTTGTTCTCCCTCCAGTCGTGAGGGCTTTTATTCATGCTACGGTGGGCAAGGTGACCGGCCACCATTATGTCAACCTTCTACGGGAGCTCTATTGAGAGCGCCCTGGCCGGCTGCATCACAGTGTGGTACAGTTGCTGTGGAGAAATGGATCAGTGGTCACTCCACAGGACCATAAGAGGGGCAGAGAGAATCACTGGAGTCTCCCTCCCCCATCAACATGACCTACCAGGATCGCTGTCTGAAGAGGGCACCCAAAATCACAGAGGGCCCCTATCAGCTATCCGCTGAAGAGATTCAGGAGTATCAGAGCTAGCCCCACAAGGCTGAGGAACAGCTTCTTCTCACAGGCAGTGAGGACGTTGAACTGCTCACACCAACCGTCCCAGACTCTCATCTTCACCAAACAATTTGTATACTTGTCCTGCGTCTGTATTGTGTGTCTGCACGAGAGCTACATTTGGGTGCATGTCTGCGTGTTTTGCATAGAGGATCAAAGATCTGTTTGGTCAACCAGATGATGAGAATGAAGGTGGGGCAGCTAAAGGAGGCAAACTGTGCCCAGAGGGGGAGGAGGTTGCAACGTCCTAAATGAATACTTTGGCTCAGTGTTCACCAGAGAAATGGACCTGGATCAGGGTGAGGTCTGAATGGAACAGGTTTGTGTGGAAATTTAAGGAAGAGGAAGTGTTGGATCTTCTTAAAAATATTGTTAAGTCCCTGGGGCCGGATGTGATTATACCTCAGGCTGCTGTGGGAAGGGAGGGAAGAGATCGCTGAGGCAGTAGCTATGATCTTTGTCCTCTTTGGCCACAGGGGAGGTGCCAGAGGATTGGAGAATGGCAAATGTAGTCCACTGGTTTAAAAAAAGGTAATAGGGAGAATGCTGGGAATTATAGGCCGGTGAGTCTTATGTCAGTGGGGGGCCAAGTAACGGAGAGTATTCTTAAGGATGGGATATATGAGCATTTGGAGACGTCCAGTCTACTCAGAGATAGTCAACCTGGCTTTGTCAGGGGAGGTTGTGCCTCATGAGTCTAATTGAGTTTTCTAAGGAGGTAACAAAAGAAATTGATGAGGGTCAAGAGGGAGATGTGGTCTACGTGGATTCTAGCAAGGCATTTGACAAAGTCCCCCATGAGACACTCATTCAGAAAGTCGTGAGGCCGTGTGGATAAAAATTTGGCTGGCAGGAAGAAAGCAGTAAGTAGTGGTGGAAGGAAAATATTCTGCCTGGAGGTTGGTGATGAGTGGAGGAGCCGTAGGGATCTGTTCTGGGATCCCCTGCTCTTTGTGATTTTTGTAAATGACCTGGATGAAGAGGCGGAATGATGGGAAGTTTGCAGATGACATGACGGTCATCACCGGCAAGGATGGAGCTGAAGGTTGTTGAAGGTGACAAGAGGATATAGACAGGACGCAGAGTTGGGCTAAGAAGTGGCAGATGGAGGTCAATCTGGATAAGTGTGAGGTGATGCATTTTGGAAGGACAAGGGTTAATGGGTGGTTACTTCAGAGTGTGGATGAACACAGGGACCTCGGAGTCCAAATCCATACATCCCTCAAGGTCACCACACAGGTTGATAGGAGAGTTAAGAAGGCCTATGGGACACTGGGCTTCATTAATAGGGGGATGTGATAGTACAGACCTATCACCAATGTATATAGTTACAGTATCTAGAGTGCAATGACTGTGCTTACAGCAATTGGCTGAGAGCTTAGCCACGCCTACTGTCTGGGCCTTAAAGGGTTGTGTCCCTAGCCAGGTCGGATCATTCTGACTGGTCGGCCACCTGTGAAGAGCTCCTGTCTTTTGCTAATAAAATTGTAAAGCTCGTCGAAAGAACCAAAGACTTGTTGATCCAAACCAAGGCTTTTATTAGCAAAAGACAGGAGCTCTTCACAGGTGGCCGACCAGTCCGGAATGATCCGACCTGGCTAGGGACACAACCCTTTAAGGCCCAGATAGTAGGCGTGGCTAAGCTCTCAGCCAATCGCTGTAAGCACAGTCATTACATACTCTAGATACTGTAACTATATACATTGGTGATAGGTCTGTACTATCACATGGGATTGACTTCAGGAGTCGAGAGGTCACATTACAACTCTTCAAATCTCTGGTATTGCAGAGAATTGTGTTCAGTTCTGGTCACCTCATTACAGGAAGGATGTGGAAGCTATGGGAGGGGGCAGAGGAGATTCACCAGGATGTTGCCTGGATTGGGAAACAAGTCTTATGAGGTAAGGTTCGCAGAGCTGGGACTTTTCTCTTTGGAGCGTAGAAGGACAAGAGAAGACTTGATCGAAGTTGACAAGATTCTGAGAGGCATCAATAAGGTGGACGGCCAGCGTCTGTTTCCCAGGGAAGGGACAGCAAACACCAGAAGACAAAGTGAAGGGAGGGAAGGTTTGGGTAATATTTTTTTAAACACAGAGAGTTGTGGGGGCCTGGAATGCCTTGCCGGTGATGGTGGTGGAGGCTGGAACATTGGGAGCATTTAAAAGACTCTTAGACAGACAAGGAATGGAAGAAAATTACTTCTTTGGTAGGAATACCTGGATCAGCACAACCTGTACTGTGTGGTCGTGTTCTCTGTTGAGGTGTTGATGGGGATAATTGGGGGTATTTAGTGTGTAGTTGTGGAGGGTATTTCTGGGGGGAGTTACAGTGTCATTGGTGGTATTTACATTGAGGCATACAGAATGGAAACAGACCCATTCGGCCCACAAGGCCGTGCTGCCCAATTCTGGGGGAGGGGATTGGAGCATTTAGGGGTATTTCAGGGGTTTGAGTGTTGTCAGAGTCTTCGTGGTATTTTGTAGGGATTTGGGGTATTCTTGGAGAGGTTGGGGGGTATTCTGGGGAAGGTTTCCAGGGGGATGGGGTATTCCAGAGGGATCCTGGGGCACTTTCCGGATGATTATTTACAAGCGCCTCACCCTTCTGGCAGCTCGGCGGAGGGTTGCTCCAGGTGAGATCCCATTGGCACATGAGGATGTCGGCGCCGATGATGTCATATCCTGCCTCGCACTGATAGGTCACCACAGTCCCTCGGATGAGGTTGGAGTGTGACAGTGACTTCCACCCATGCTGGATAGTGCCCAGAGTGGGGCATGTGTCGTTCCGCACCATCTCTGGTGGGGGGGAGGGGTGGGAGAGCAAGGGGAGGCAGAGGGATGGTTGGTTGAGAGGTGGGTGGGAGGGGAGAGGAAAAGAGAAGGTGAGATGGGAAAGATGGAGAGGGGAGGGAGACAAATGAGGGAGAGAGAGCAGCACGAGGGCAGACATTATTGTTTTACCTCTGACCCCCTTTCTCCCCCTCCCCCTCACTTATCTCTCCCCATCCCCTGATCTTTCCCCACTCTCTCTCTCCTCCCCTCTCTGTACCCTTCTCTCTCTCTCTCTCCCCTCTGCCTCCCTCCCTCCACCCTTCTTGCCTCTCCCATACATCCTCTCTATCCCCTCTCCACCTCTCCCCATTCTTTCCCCCTCACTCACTCCCCCCACTTTCTCCTTTCTCCCTCTCACCCTATTCTCTCACCACCATCTATCCATCTCAACCCCTCCTCTCTCCCCACCCTTTCCACCATCTCTCTCATTCTCACCCCCTCTCCTTCCCTTTTCTCTCCCTTCCCCTTTCATCCCCTCCCCTCCTCTGTCTCCCCTATTCTTCCCCTCCCCTCTCCCTACCTTCCCCTCTCCCCTTTCTTACCCCCACCCTCCCCCTTACTTCCGACCCCTCTCTCTCTCTCTCTCATTCTCTCCCTCTCTCTCACCCCCTCCCCATCTCCCCTCTCTGCCTCCCCTGCCCCGCCTCTTTCCTACCAGTGAAGTGGATGATGAATCCATGCGAGCCCCTGATCCCTGGGTCCCCGGTGTCCGACTGGAACTGGATGGTGGCGGAGGAAGAACTGGTGAACAGTTTGAAGCGCTTCCGGAGACCGAGGTACTGGCCCAGTACCCGGGAGTTCAGGTCAGGACCATCAAACACCGAGAGAATGTCATTCCGACGGATGTTGAGGCTGGGACAGAGAGAGGGGGAGCGAGACAGGGGAGGAGAGAGGGGAGGAGAGGGAGGAGAGAGAGGTGGGTGAGAGAAAGGGGGAGGGAGACAGGGGAGGAGAGAGGGGAGGAGAGGGAGGAGAGAGAGGTGGGTGAGAGAAAGGGGGAGGGAGAGAGGAGGAGAGAGAGAAGGGGAGGGGGAGAGAGAGGGCGAGAGAGAGGGGTGTATGAGAGAGAGAGAGGGGAGAGGGGGAGGGGGGGTGAGAGAAAGGGGGAGGGAGAGAGGAGGAAAGAGAGAGGGGGAGAGAGAGGGGGTGAGAGAGGGAGAGAGAGAGGGGTGTGTGAGAGGGGGAGGGGGAGAGAGGGGGAGGGGAGAGAGATGGGGAGAGAGGGCAGATCAAGACTAAAGAAAAAGTTGGCGTGGTGACCAGCAGATGGTGAGTGGGGCAGAGCAGCCACCTACTCTTATGTAGCAAGTGTAAAGATGAGCTGAATGGCCTCATGTTGCAGAGAAACAGGTGGATGGAGACAGTTACATTCTAGGACTGACACCCAGTGTCAGATGGATGGAGGGACTGACTCTTGAGATTTTACCCTTGGAGTGAGTCAGGTTGGAGGGATTGACCCTTGGACTGAGATGGGATGGAGAGAGTTACCATCGGAGTGAGACAGGATGGAGAGAGTGACCATCAGAGGGAGACAGGACGGAGGGAGTGAGATGAGAAGGAGGGATTGACCCTTGTAGTGAGATGGGATGGAGGGAGTGAGCCTCAGAGAGAGATGGGATGGAGGGAGTGACCCTCAGAGTGAGATGGGATGGAGTGAGTGAGCCTCAGAGTGACGCAGGACAGAGGGAGTGACCCTTGGAGAGAGACAGGATGGAGGGAGTGATCCTCAAGGTGTGACCATTGGAGTGAGATGGGACAATGGGAGTGATCCTCGAGGTGTGACACGGAGTGAGATGGGTCTGATGGATTGACCCTTGGAGTTAGATGGGATGGAGGGAGTGACCCTTGGAGTGAGATGGGATGGAGGGAGTGACCCTCAGAGTGAGGCACGATGGAGGAAGTGACCCTCGAGGTATGACCATCAGAGTGAGACAACATCAAGGTAGTGATACCTACATTTCCACGTCGATGACCATCCTCCTGTCTTCCTCTACGTGGAGGTTCCACACACAATCCTGGTTCCTCCCATAAAGTTCCGGCCACTCTGGGGAAAAGATAACTCCAGAACCTTCCGTCATTTTCCCACCGCAGGTGGCTGTGCAGAGGGGTGACATTAGAGGTTGAGGGGGGAGGGTAGAAGGGGGCTGGAGGGGTTACAGAGACAGGGAAGGGTGTAGGGGACCAGAGGTGGTTACAGAGACAGGGAGGGGTGTAGGGGCTCGGAGGGGGTTACAGAGACAGGGAGGGGTGGAAGGGACCGGAACAGGTTACAGAGACGGGGAGGGGTGGAGGGGACCAGAGGGGGTTACAGAGGGAGTGGGGTAGGGGACCAGAGGGGGTTACAGAGACGGGGAGGGGTGTAGGGGACCGGAGAGGGTTACAGAGATGGGGAGGGGTGTTGGGGACAGGATGGGATTACAGAGACAGGGAGAGGTGTTGGATAGAGGGAAGTAGTGTCTGCATGAGGTGAGGAGATGACAGGGAGAGGGGAGGGGGTGATGGGTAGAGGAGAAGGGCTGATGGAGGGGTAAAGGGGAGAAGGGAAGGCATGACTAGCAGGGGGATAGGTTACCTCGACACTCGGGCTCACTGCTGTTCCAGTGGGGATCCTCAGGGTCCACACACTCGATCGCCCCATATCCTGGCTGTAGGGCGTAACCAGGCAGGCAGGAGAAGGTGACAACAGAGCCCACCTCGAACAACGGACTGGTTGAGGTGAAGTTCCCGTGTGCTACAAACGGCTGGTAACATTGATCACTCTGGAAGGCTGGAGTGAGGAGAGGCGTGAGGTTGCCAGGAATCCTCTCCCCTTCCCCCTTCTCTCTCCCCTATCTTTTCCCTATCTCCCCTTCCCTCTATCCCCCTCTCCCATTCCCTCTGTCTCATACCCTCTCTCTCCCCCTCTCTCTGGTCTCTCTCTGCCCCCTCCCTTCCCCCTCCCTCCCTTCCCCCTGCTTCCAGGGTTTCCTTGGGGAACCATTCCCTTCGCTCTTGTCCCCCCCACCCCCCACCTTTACCCCAGAACTCACCCTCGTAGCGTAGGGCTAGGACCAGAGGTAGCGCTGAGTTTTCTGAGATCAGCTCAACAAAGAGCTCCTCAGATTCGCTGACGATCCCACCCTCCGGGATGTCGTCCATATCGGAGTGGAAAGCGATGGCAGACCCTGCCTCGACCCCTGTGCGGATGATCAACCTGGGGAGGAAAGCAATTCCCAGCCATCTGAGCCTGCTCACCGGGAATTCCAGGACCCAGTGGTAATTTCCCAGATTGGGGCATATTGTGGGTCAGGAACCCCGCGGTCCCGGAGGGGCTCTCAGAGTCCCCATCCCCTGATCTTTCAGGGGAAGGTTACAAGGTCAGGTGGGAAATTTGGTGTTCCGGCAGGTTTGCTGGGACCCCTGGCTGGATTTGGATTCGGCTGGGAGATTTGGGCAGCGGGGGCATATTTGGGATCTGTTGGGAATTTTTGGGGGGACCAGAGGGTTTTCGAAATCTGTTGGGAGATTTCAGGAGACTGCTGGAATTTTTGGGATCTGCTGGAAGGTTTTGGGATCCACTAGGAGTTTGGGGGATATGCTGGGAGAATTTTGGATCCTTTGGGAGATTTGGGATCTGCTGGGAGATTTCAGGATCGACTGGGGATCAGTGAGGAGAGCAGGGTCTGCTGACGGTTTGGGAGATCTGCTGAGTGATATCAAGATCAGCTGGGAATTTTTTTTTGGATCTGCTGGGAGAATTTGGGATCCACCAGGAGTTTTTGGGGATCTGGGAGATTTCAGGATATGATATAGGTCTAGGTTGATCTGGAGGGAATTTCGGGGATATGGTGGGGAGTCAGGGATCCAGTGAAGGGGGTTCTGGGCCGAGGAGATGGTTGCAGCTGAACTTTGACCTTCACCTGTCAGTGTCCTCATCCAATGAAAGGCGCTCAAAGTGCAGGTGGAGCCTGTGGCCAGGTGGAGCCTGGATCAGCCAATGGCAGGTGAGGTTAGAAGAGTGGGACAGGGCCAAGGACCGGGGAGAGGATATGGCCAACAGTAGCGTTGTGGATGGTGGCTCGGCAGATGGCTGAGGGAAGGGAGAGGGGGAGGGAAATGGTAGGGAAAGAAAGTAGGGGAGAGAGAGAGAAGGGGAAAGAGAGAAAAGGGGGAAAGAGAGAAAAGGGGAGAGAGAAAAGGGGAGAGAGAGAAAATAGGGAGAAAAGGGTAGATGGAGAAAAGGGGGAAAGAGAGAGGGGAGAGAGAAAAGGGGAGAGAGGAAATTGGAGAGTGAAATGTGGGAGAGAGAAAAGGTCAGAGAGAGAAAAGGGGAGAGATAGGAAAAGGGGGGGAAAAGAGGAGAGAAAGGGAGAGAGAGTGGAGAGAGAGAAAGGTTTGGAGAGAAAAGGTGACAGAGAGAGAATAGGGGAGAGAGGAAAGGTGTAGAGAGAGATAAAAGGGGGATAGAGAAAAGGGGGAGAGAGAGTAAAGGGGAGAGGGAGAAAAGGGGTAGATAGAGAATGTGGGAAGAGAGAAAAGGGGAGAGGGAGAAAAGGGGTAGATAGAGAATGTGGGAAGAGAGAAAAGGGGAGAGGGAGGAGGAGGAGATAGAAAAAAAGCAGGGAGAGGGGGAGAGAAAAAGGGTAGAGAGAGAAAAGGGGAGAGAGAGATGGGGTGAGAAAGGGGAGAGAGAGGGAGAAAGAGAAAAAGGGAAGAGAGAGAAAATGGGGAGAGAGAAAAAAGGGAGAAAAAAAAGGGGATTGAAAGGGGGATAGGGAAAAGAGCAGAGAGAGAAAAGAGGAGCAAGAGAAAAGGAGGAGAAAGATAATGGGGATAGAAAAGGGAATAGGGAAAATGGGAGAGAGAAAAGGAGGAGCGAGAGAAAAGGGGAGAGAGAGAAAATGGGGAGAATGGGGAGAGAGAAAAGGGGTGATAGAGAAAAGGGGGAGAGAGAGAAAAGGGGAGAGAGGAAATTGGAGAGAGAAATGTGGGAGAGAAAAAAAGGGCAGTGAGAGAAAAGGGGAGACAGAGAAAAGTGGGGAGAAAGAGAGGGAGAGAGAGTGGGGAAAGAATGGTTTGGAGAGAAAAGGGAGGAGAGACAGAGAGAGAATAGGGGGATAGAGAAAAGGGGAGAGAGAGTTAAGGGGGTGAGAGAAAAGTGGGGAGAAAGAAAAGAGGCGAGAGGAAAGTGGAGAGAGAGAAAAGGGGGAGATAGAGAAAAGGGGGCAGAGAGAGGGGGAGAGAAAGGGGAGAGAGAAAAAGGGAGAGAGAAAAGGGGTGAGAGATAGGGGAAAGTGAGGGGGAAAGAGAAAAGGGGGAGAGAGATGGGAGAGAAGGAAAAGGGGAGAGAGAGAGAGGGGAGAGAATAGGTTGGAGAGAAAAGGGGAGGGAAAATGGGGAGAGAGAGGGGGAGAGAGAAAAGGGGAGTGAAGAAATTGGAAAGAGAAAAGTGGGAGAGAGAAAAGGGGGAGAGAGAAAAGGGGAGAGATAGAGAAAAGGGGGGAGAAAGAGGGAGAGAGAGGGGAGAGAGAAAAGTTTGGAGAGGAAATGGCGAGAGAAAAGGGGCAGAGAGAAAAGGGGAGGGAGAAAAGGGGGAGAGAGAAAAGGGGGAGATAGAAAAGTGGGGAGATAGAAAAGGGACGAGAGTGTAAAGGGGAAAGGAGAAAAGGAGGGAGAGAGAAAAGGGGAGGAGAGAAAAGGGGGAATGAAAATGGGGGAGAGAGAATGGGGGGATAGAGGGTGAGAGAGGGGGAAATAGGGGAGAGAGGTGGGGGAAACAGGGGAGCGAGGTGGGAGAGGGGGGAAGGAGAGGTGGGAGAATGAAGAAGAGAAAAGGGTGAGAGAAAAGGGGGAGAGATAAAAGGGGAGAGATAAAATGGGGAGGTAAAAGGGGGGAGAGAGAAAAGGGGAGAGAGAGGTGGAGAAAGATTGGGAGGAGAGAGAGAGGGTAGGGAGAGAGGGTGTGGGGAGAGGGGAGCGAGAAGGGGTAGAGAGAGAGGGGGTAGAGAGATGGGGTAGAGAGAAGAGGAATAAAGAGAACAAGGGGAGATAGAAAGGGGAAGAGATAAGGGGAGTAGAAAAGGGTGAGAGCAAAGAAGGGGAGAGGGAAAAGGGGGAGAGAGAAAAGAGGGAGAGAGTAAAAGGGGGAGAGAGATAAAAGGGGAGAGAGGGGGAGAGAAAAGGATGAGGGGAAGAAAAAGGGAGAGAGAAAAGGATGAGAGGGGAAGAAAAAGGGGGAGGAGAGAAAGGGGAGAGAAAGAAAGGGGAGAGAGAAAGTGGAGAGAGAAAGGGGAGAGAGAAAGTGGAGAGAGAAAGGGGAGAGAGAAAGTGGAGAGAGAAAGGGGAGAGAAAAAGTGGAGAGAGAAAGGGGTGAGAGTAAGGGGAGAAAGGAGGAGAGAGAAAAGAAGGGAGAGAGAAAAGGGGAGAGATAGAGAAAAGGGGGTGAAAGAGGGAGAGAGAAAAGTGGGGAGAGAGAAAAGGGAGAGAGAAAGGGGAGAGAAAGAAAGGTGGGAGAGAAAGAAAGGGGAGAGAGAAAGTGGAGAGAGAAAGGGGAGAGAAAGAAAGGGGAGAGAGAAAGGGGAGAGAGAAAGGGGAGAGAAAAAGTGGAGAGAGAAAGGGGTGAGAGTAAGGGGAGAAAAGAGGAGAGAGAAAAGAGGGGAGAGAGAAAAGGGGGAGAAAGAAATGGGAGAGAGAAAAGGGGAGAGAGAAGAGGGGGAGGGAGAGAGGAAGATCGAAAAGGTCAGAGAGAAAAGGGGAGAGAGAAAAGAGGGGAGAGAGAAAAGGGGGAGAAAGAAATGGGAGAGAGAAAAGGGGAGAGAGAAGAGAGGGAGGGAGAGAGGAAGATCGAAAAGGTCAGAGAGAAAAGGGGAGAGAGAAAATGGGGATAGAAGGGGGATAGGGAAAATAGGAGAGATAAAAGGGGAGAGAAAAAGGGGAGCGAGATAAAAGGGGAAAGAGATAAAATGGGGAGAATGGGGAGACAGAAAAGGGGAGAGAGAAAAGGGCATAGAGAGAAAAGGGGAGGGATAGAGAAAAGGGGGGAGAAAGAGAGGGAGAGAGAGTGGGGAGAGATAAAGGTTTGGAGAGAAAAGGGACAGAGAGAATAGGGGAGAGAGGAAATATGGAGAGAGAGATAAAAGGGGGATAGAGAAAAGGGGAGAGAGAAAAGGGGAAAGAGAGAAAAGGGAGAATGAGAAAAGTGAAGAGAGAAAAGTGAAGAGAGAGAAAGGAGGAGAGAGAGAAGGGGAGAGAGAAAACAGGGAGAGAGTAGAGGAGGAGAAAAGGGGAGAGAGAAAAAAGAGGACAGAGGAATGTGGAGAGAAAAAAGTGGGAGAGAGAGGGAAAGTGAAAAGGGGAGAGAGTAAAGGGGGAGAAAGAAAAGGGGAAGGGAGAAAAGCGGGAGAGAGAAAAGGAGGGAGAGAGAGAAAAGGGGGTGATAGATAATGGGGTGATAGAAAATGGGGAGAGAGAAAAGGGAGAGAGAAAGGGGAGAGAAAGAAAGGTGGGAGAGAAAGAAAGGGGAGAGAGAAAGTGGAGAGAGAAAGGGGAGAGAAAGAAAGGGGAGAGAGAAAGGGGAGAGAGAAAGGGGAGAGAAAAAGTGGAGAGAGAAAGGGGTGAGAGTAAGGGGAGAAAAGAGGAGAGAGAAAAGAGGGGAGAGAGAAAAGGGGAAGAAAGAAATGGGAGAGAGAAAAGGGGAGAGAGAAGAGGGGGAGGGAGAGAGGAAGATCGAAAAGGTCAGAGAGAAAAGGGGAGAGAGAAAAGAGGGGAGAGAGAAAAGGGGGAGAAAGAAATGGGAGAGAGAAAAGGGGAGAGAGAAGAGAGGGAGGGAGAGAGGAAGATCGAAAAGGTCAGAGAGAAAAGGGGAGAGAGAAAATGGGGATAGAAGGGGGATAGGGAAAATAGGAGAGATAAAAGGGGAGAGAAAAAGGGGAGTGAGATAAAAGGGGAAAGAGATAAAATGGGGAGAATGGGGAGACAGAAAAGGGGAGAGAGAAAAGGGCATAGAGAGAAAAGGGGAGGGATAGAGAAAAGGGGGAAGAAAGAGAGGGAGAGAGAGTGGGGAGCGATAAAGGTTTGGAGAGAAAAGGGACAGAGAGAGAATAGGGGAGAGAGGAAATATGGAGAGAGAGATAAAAGGGGGATAGAGAAAAGGGGAGAGAGAAAAAAGAGGACAGAGGAATGTGGAGAGAAAAAAGTGGGAGAGAGAGGGAAAGTGAAAAGGGGAGAGAGTAAAGGGGGAGAAAGAAAAGGGGAAGGGAGAAAAGCGGGAGAGAGAAAAGGAGGGAGAGAGAGAAAAGGGGGTGATAGATAATGGGGTGATAGAAAATGGGGAGAGAGAAAAGGGAGAGAGAAAGGGGAGAGAAAGAAAGGGGAGAGAAAGAAAGGGGAGAGAGAAAGTGGAGAGAGAAAGGGGAGAGAAAGAAAGGGGAGAGAGAAAGGGGAGAGAGAAAGGGGAGAGAAAAAGTGGAGAGAGAAAGGGGTGAGAGTAAGGGGAGAAAAGAGGAGAGAGAAAAGAGGGGAGAGAGAAAAGGGGGATAGAAGGGGGATAGGGAAAATAGGAGAGATAAAAGGGGAGAGAAAAAGGGGTGCGAGATAAAAGGGGAAAGAGATAAAATGGGGAGAATGGGGAGACAGAAAAGGGGAGAGAGAAAAGGGCATAGAGAGAAAAGGGGAGGGATAGAGAAAAGGGGGGAGAAAGAGAGGGAGAGAGAGTGGGGAGAGATAATGGTTTGGAGAGAAAAGGGACAGAGAGAGAATAGGGGAGAGAGGAAATATGGAGAGAGAGATAAAAGGGGGATAGAGAAAAGGGGAGAGAGAAAAGGGGAAAGAGAGAAAAGGGAGAAAGAGAAAAGTGAAGAGAGAAAAGTGAAGAGAGAGAAAGGAGGAGAGAGAGAAGGGGAGAGAGAAAACAGGGAGAGAGTAGAGGAGGAGAAAAGGGGAGAGAGAAAAAAGAGGACAGAGGAATGTGGAGAGAAAAAAGTGGGAGAGAGAGGGAAAGTGAAAAGGGGGAGAGAGTAAAGGGGGAGAAAGAAAAGGGGAAGGGAGAAAAGTGGGAGAGAGAAAAGGAGGGAGAGAGAGAAAAGGGGGTGATAGATAATGGGGTGATAGAAAATGGGGAGAGAGAAAAGGGAGAGAGAAAGGGGAGAGAAAGAAAGGTGGGAGAGAAAGAAAGGGGAGGGAGAAAGTGGAGAGAGAAAGGGGAGAGAAAGAAAGGGGAGAGAGAAAGGGGAGAGTGAAAGGGGAGAGAAAAAGTGGAGAGAGAAAGGGGTGAGAGTAAGGGGAGAAAAGAGGAGAGAGAAAAGAGGGGAGAGAGAAAAGGGGGAGAAAGAAATGGGAGAGAGAAAAGGGGAGAGAGAAGAGGGGGAGGGAGAGAGGAAGATCGAAAAGGTCAGAGAGAAAAGGGGAGAGAGAAAAGAGGGGAGAGAGAAAAGGGGGAGAAAGAAATGGGAGAGAGAAAAGGGGAGAGAGAAGAGAGGGAGGGAGAGAGGAAGATCGAAAAGGTCAGAGAGAAAAGGGGAGAGAAAATGGGGATAGAAGGGGGATAGGGAAAATAGGAGAGATAAAAGGGGAGAGAAAAAGGGGAGTGAGATAAAAGGGGAAAGAGATAAAATGGGGAGAATGGGGAGACAGAAAAGGGGAGAGAGAAAAGGGCATAGAGAGAAAAGGGGAGGGTTAGAGAAAAGGGGGGAGAAAGAGAGGGAGAGAGAGTGGGGAGAGATAAAGGTTTGGAGAGAAAAGGGACAGAGAGAGAATAGGGGAGAGAGGAAATATGGAGAGAGAGATAAAAGGGGGATAGAGAAAAGGGGAGAGAGAAAACAGAGAGAGTAGAGGAGGAGAAAAGGGGAGAGAGAAAAAAGAGGACAGAGGAATGTGGAGAGAAAAAAGGGGGAGAGAGAGGGAAAGAGAAAAGGGGAGAGAGAAAAGGGGGAGGGAGAAAACCGGGAAAGAGAAAAGGAGGGAGAGAGAGAAAAGGGTGATAGATAATGGGGAGAGAGAAAAGGGGAGAGAGAAAGTGGAGAGAGAGAAAAAGCGAGAGAAAAAAGGCAAGAGAGAAAAGGGGAGAAAGAAATGAGGAGAGAGAAAAGGGGAGAGAAAAGGGGGAGAGCGAAAAGGGGAGAGAGAGAAAAGAGGGGAGAGAGAAAAAGCGAGAGAAAAAAGGCGAGAGAGAAAAGGGGGAGAAAGAAATGGGGAGAGAGAAAAGGGGAGAGAAAAGGGGGAGAGAGAAAGGGGAGAGCGAAAAGGGGGACAGAGAGAAAATGTGGTGGGACACAGGGGAAGAGAGAAGGGGAGATAAAAGTTTGAAGAGAAAAGGGACAGAGAGAGAATAGGGGAGAGAGGAAAGGGGAGAGGAAAAGGGGGAGAGAAAAAGGGGGAGAGAAAAGGGGAGAGAGAACGGGGAGAGTGAAAGGGGGAGAGAGAAAAGGGGAGCAAGGAAAGGGGGAGTGAGAAAAGGGGGAGAGAGTAAAGGGGAGAGAGAAAGGGGAGGTAAAAGGGGGAGAGCGGAAATGGGAAAGAGAGAGAAAAGGGGGAGATAGAGGGAGGGTGAGAGGGATGGTTTAGAGAGTTGGGAGAGCAAAAAGGAGATGAGAGATAAAATGGGGGAGAGAAAAAAGGGAGAAATGAAAGGGAGAGTGGGGGAGAGGGGGAGAGAGAAATGGGATAGAGAAAGGGGAGAAAAAAAGGGGGAGAGAGAAAGGGGAGAGAGAAAGGGGAATGGAGAAAGGGACAGAGAAAGGGGCAGAGAGTAAGGCAGAGAGAGAAAAGTGGGAATAGGGTGAGAGAAATGGTTTAGAGAGTGGGGAGAGTGAAAAGGAGATGAGATAAAATGGGGGAGAAAGAAAAGAGAGGAGTGAGAGGGAGAGAGAAAGGGGGAGGAAGAAAGGGGACAGAGAAAGGGGAGAGAAAAAGGGGAGAGAGAAGGGGAGAGAGAAAGGGGAGAGAGAAAGGGGAGAGAGAAAGGGGAGAGAGAAAGAGGAGAGAGAAATGGGATAGAGAAAGGGGAGAGAAATGGGGGAGAGAAAGGGGGAAAGAGAAAGGGGGAGAGAAAAAGGGGGAAAGAAAAGGGGAGAGAGAAAGGGGGAGAGAGAAAGGGGGAGAGAGAAGGGGGGAGCAAGAAAAGGGGGAGTGACAAAAGGGGAGAGAGAAGGGGGAGAGAGAAAGGGGAAAGTGAAAGAGGGAGAGAGATAGGAGAGAGAGAAAGGGGAGAGAGAAAAGGGGAGTGATAAAACAGAGAGCGAGAAAAGGAGGGAGTGAGAAAAGGGGGAGTGAGAAAAGGGGAGAGAGAAAAGGGGAGAGAGAAAAGGGGGAGAGAGAGAAAAGGGGGGAGAGAGAGAGAAAGGGGGAAGAGAGAGAGAAAGGGGAGAGAGAGAAAGGGGAGAGAGAGAGAAAGGGGAGGTAAAATGGGGAGGGTGGAAAGGGGAAAATGGCGGAAAGGGGGAGATAGCGGAAATGGGAAAGAGAGAGAAAAGGGGGGAGAGAAAAAAGGGAGAAATGAAAAGGAGAGTGGGGGAGAGGGGAGTGAGAAATGGGATAGAGAAAGGGGAGAGAAAAGGGGGAGAGAGAAAGGGGAGAGAGAAAGGGGGATGGAGAAAGGGACAGAGAGAGGGGCAGAGAGTAAGGGGGAGAGAGAAAATTGGGAATAGAGAGACAGGGTGAGAGAAATGGTTTAGAGAGTGGGGAGAGTGAAAAGGAGATGAGATAAAATGGGGGAGAAAGAAGAGGAGTGAGGGGGAGAGAGAAAGGGGGAGGGAGAAAGGAGACAGAGAAAGGGGAGAGAAAAAGGGGAGAGAGAAGGGGAGAGAGAAAGGGGGAGAGAGAAAGTGGGAGTGAGAAATGGGAGAGAGAAATGGGGAGAGAGAAAGGGGAGAGAGAAGGGGGAGAGAGAAAGTGGGATAGAGAAATTGGAATAGAGAAAGGGGAGAACGAGAAAGGGGAGAGAAAAAGGGGGAAAGGAAAGGGGAGAGAGAAAGGGGAGAGAGAAAGGGGAGAGAGAAAGGGGAGAGAGAAAGGGGGAGAGAGAAAGGGGGAGAGAGAAAAGGGGGAGCAAGAAAAGGGGAGAGAGGAATGGGGAGAGAGGAAATGGGGAGAGAGAAAGGGGAGAGGGAAAGGGGAGAGATAAAAAGGGGACAGAAAAAAGGGAGAAAAAAGGAGGAGAAAGAGGGGGAAAGAGAAAGGGGAGGCAGAAGGGGTATAGAGATAGGGCAGAGATAGGGGAGAGAGAAAGGGGGAGAGAGAAAAGGGAGTGCGAGAAAAGGGGGAGTGAGAAAAGGAGGAAGTGAGAAAAGGGGAGAGAGAAAAGGGGAGAGAGAAAAGGAGGGAAGGAAATGGGGAGTGAAAATGGAGGAGAGAGAATGGGGGATAGAGTGTGAGTGAGAGGGGGAGACAGGGGAGAGAGGTGGGAGAGGGGGAAGGAGAGGGGGAGAATGAAGGAGAGAAAAGAGGAGAGAGAAAAGGGGAGAGTTAAATGGGGAGGTAAAAGGGGGGGAGAGAGAGGTGGAGAAAGAGGGTGGGGAGAGAGAGGGGGACAAAGAGAGGGTGTGGGGCAAGAGAAGGGATAGAGAGAGAGAGGGGTAGAGAGATGGGGTAGAGACAGAAGAGGAATAAAGAGAACAGGGGGAGAGAGAAAAGGGAGGAGATAAGGGGAGTAGAAAAGGGTGAGAGCAAAGAAGGGGAGAGAGAAAAGGGGAGAGAGAGAGAGAAAGGAAGAGAGAAAATGGAGAGAGTAAAAGAGGGAGAGAGCAAGGGAGAAACAGAAAAGGGACATAGAGAAAAGGGAGGATTGAGAAAAGGGGATAAAGAGAAAAGGGAAGAGAAAGAAAAGGGGGAAAAGAAAAAGAGGGAGAGAGAAAAGGAGGGAAGGAAAAGGGGAGGAGAGAAAAGGGGGAGTGAAAATGGGGGAGAGAGAATAGGGGGATAGAGGGTGAGTGAGAGGGGGAGATGGGAGAGAGGTGGGGGAGACAGGTGAGAGAGGGGTGAGAGTGAGGGGGATAAAAGGGGAGTGGGAAAAAAAGGGGTGCAATAAAGGGGGGAGAGAGAAAAGGGGAGAGAGAAAAGGAGGGAGAGAAAAAAGGAGGGAAGGAAAAGAGGAGGAGAGAAAAGTGGGAGTAAAAATGGGGAGAGAGAATAGGGAGATAGAGGGCGAGTGAGAGGGGGAGACAGGGGAGAGAGGTGGGGGAGTGAAAGAGGGTGGAGTGAGAGGGGTGAGAATGAGGGGGAGAAAAGGGGAGAGAGGGGTGAGTGTAAAATGGAGAGAGAAAAGGGAGAGAGAAAGGGGAGAGAGGAAAGGGAAGAGAGGAAAGTGGAGAGAGTAATGGGAAAGAGAAAAGGGGGTGAGAGGAATGGGGAGAGAGAGAAAATGGGGGGAGAGATAAAAATGGGGAGAGAGAGAAAAGGGGAGAGAGAGAAAAGGGGAAAGAGAGAAATGGGGAGAGAGAAAAGGGTGGAGAGAAAAGGAGGGAGAGTAAAAAGGAGGGAAAGAAAAGAGGAGGAGAGAAAAGGGGGAGTGAAAATGGGGGAGAGAGAATAGGGGGGATAGAGGGTGAGGGAGAGTCGGAGTCAGGGGAGAGAGGTGTGAGAGGGGGTGAAATTGAGGGGTCAAGAGAGGGGTGAGAGTTAAGGGGAGAAAAGGGGGAGAGAGAAAAGATGGGTGAGAGTCAAGGGGAGAGAGAAAAGGGGAGAGAGAGAAAATGGGAGGGAGAGAAAAGAGTTGAGAGAGAAAAGGGAGAGAGGGAAAGGGGGAGAGAGAAAAAGGGGTAGAGAGAGAAAGGGGGAGATAAAGAGGATGAAGAAAGGGAAGGTAGAAAGGGGAGGTAAAAAGGGGGAGTGGTGAAAGAGGGTGATAGAGGAAGTGAGAGAGAGAAATGAGGAAATAGAGAGAGAGGGTGTGAGAAATTGTTTAGAAAGTGGGGAGAGTGAAAACGATACGAGATATAAAATGTGGGAGAAAGAAAAGAGAGGAGTGAGAGGGAGAGTGAGGGGGAGAGGGGGAGATTGAAAGTGGGATAGAGAAAGTGGAGAGAAAAAGGGGGAGAGAGGAGGTGAGAGAAAAGGGGAGAAAGAAAGGGGAGAGAGAAAGGGGAGAGAGGAAGGGGAGAGAGGAAGGGGAGAGAGATGGGGAGAAAGAAAGGGGAGAGAGAGAAAAGGGAGAGGGAGAAAGGGGGAGAGTGAAAAGGGGCAGAGAGAAAAGGGGAGAGAGAGAAAGGGGAGAGAGAAAGGGGAGAAAGAAAGGCGGAGAGAGAAAAAGGGGAGAGAGAAAAGGTGGAGAGTGAAAAGGGAGGTGATAGAAAAGGGGGAGAGGGAAAGGGGAGAGAGAAAAGGGGAGGGAGAAAGGGGGAGAGAGAAAGGGGAGAGAGAAAGGGGAGAGAGAAAGGGGAGAGAGAAAGGGGAGAAAGAAAGGGGGAGAAAAAAGGGGAAGAAAGAAAGGGGAGGGAAAGAAAAGGGAGAGAGAAAGGGGCAGAGAGAAAGGGGCAGATGTAAAGAGGAGAGACAACGGGGAGAGAGAAAGGGGAGAAAGAAAGGGGAGAAAGAAAGGGAGAGAGAATGGGGCAGAGAGAAAGGAGGAGAGAGAAAAGGGGAGAGAGAACAGGGGAGACAGAAAAGGGGAGAGAGAATAGGGGAGAGAGAACAGGGGAGACAGAAAAGGGGAGAGAGAATAGGGGAGAGTGAACAGAGGAGAGAGAACAGGGAAGAGAGAAAGGGGGAGAGAGAAAGGAGGAGAGAAAGGGGAGAGAAAAGGGGAGAGAAAGGGAGAGAGGAAAGGAGTGAAAGGAGTGAGAGGAAAGGAGTGAATGGAGTAAGGGGAAAGGGGAGAGAGGAAAGTGCAGAGAGGAAGGAGGAGAGAGAGAAAATGGGAAAGAGAAAGGGGAGAGTGAGAAAGGGTGAGAGAGAAAAGAGAAAGGGGAAGAGAGAAAGAGGATAGAAAAAGTGAAGCAAAAAAGGGGGGCGAGAAGGGGAGCGAGAAGGGGAGTGAGAAGGGGGGAGACAGGGAGAGGGAGTGAAAGGGGGAGAGAGAATGGGGAGAGAGAAAGGGGAGAGAGGAAGGGAAGAAAGGGAGAGAGAATGGGGCAGAGAGAAAGGGGAGAGAGAAAAGGGGAGAGAGAACAGGGGAGACAGAAAATGGGAGAGAGAATAGGGGAGAGAGAACAGGGGAAAGAGAAAGGAGGAGAGAGGAAGGAGGAGAGAAAGGGCAGAGAAAAGGGGAGAGAAAGGGAGAGAGGAAAGGAGTGAGAGGAAAGGAGTGAAAGGAGAGAGAGGAAAGGAGTGAATGGAGTGAGAGAAAAGGGGAGAGAGAATGGGGGAGAGAGAATGGGAGAGAGAGAATGGGAGAGAGAGAAAGTGGAGAGAGAGAGAAAGGGGAGAGAAAGTGGAGAGAGAGAAAGGGGGGAGAGAAAGGGGAGAGAGAAAGGGGAGAGAGAAAGGGGAGAGATGAAAGTGGAGAGGGGAATGGGGAGAGAGGAAAAGGGGAGGGGGAGAAAATGGGGAGAGAGAAAGGTGAAAGATAAAATGGAGAGAGAGAAGGGGAGAGAGAGAAAGAGGAAAGAGAAAGGGGAGAGAGGAGGAAAGGGGGAAGAGGAAAGGGGGAAGAGGAAAGTGGAGAGAGAAAAGGGGGAGAGGAAAGGGGGAGAGAGAAAGGGGGAGAGAGAAAGGGGGAGAGAGAAAGGGGAGACAGAAAGGGGGAGAGAGAAAGGGGAGAGGAAGTGGGAGAGAGAAAGAGGAGAGAGAGAGAAAGGGGAGAGAGAAAGGGGGAGAGAGAAAGGGGACAGAGAACATTAAGAGAGAACGGGGAGAGAGAACGGGGAGAGAGAATGGTGAGAGAGAACGGGGAGAGAGAAATAGGCAGAGAATAGGGAGAGAAAAAAGGGAGAAATGAAAGGGAGAGGGGGGGAGAGGGGGAGAGAGAAAGGGGAGAGAGAAAGGGGAATGGAGAAAGGGACAGAGAAAGGGGCAGAGAGTAAGGCGGAGAGAGAAAAGTGGGAATAGGGTGAGAGAAATGGTTTAGAGAGTGGGGAGAGTGAAAAGGAGATGAGATAAAATGGGGGAGAAAGAAAAGAGAGGAGTGAGGGGGAGAGAGAAAGGGGGAGGAAGAAAGGGGACAGAGAAAGGGGAGAGAAAAAGGGGAGAGAGAAGGGGAGAGAGAAAGGGGAGAGAGAAAGGGGAGAGAGAAAGAGGAGAGAGAAATGGGATAGAGAAAGGGGAGAAAAAAGGGGGAAAGAAAAGGGGAGAGAGAAAGGGGGAGAGAGAAAAGGGGGAGCAAGAAAGGGGGAGCAAGAAAAGGGGGAGTGACAAAAGGGGAGAGAGAAAAGGGGAGAGAGGAATGGGGAGAGAGGAAATGGGGAGAGAGAAAGGGGAGAGAGAAGGGGGAGAGAGAGAGGGGAAAGTGAAAGAGGGAGAGAGATAGGAGAGAGAGAAAGGGGAGAGAGAAAAGGGGAGAGAGAAAAGGGGGAGAGAGAGAGACAATGGGGAGAGAGAGAAAAGGGGGGAGAGAGAGAGAGAAAGGGGGAGAGAGAGAAAGGGGAGAGAAAGGGGAGAGAGAGAAAGGGGAGAGAGAGAGAAAGGGGAGAGAGAAAGGGGAGGTAAAATGGGGAGGGTGGAAAGGGGAAAATGGTGGAAAGGGGGAGATAGCAGAAATGGGAAAGAGAGAGAAAAGGGGGAGATAAAGAGAGGGTGAGAGGGATGGTTTAGAGAGTGGGGAGAGCGAAAAGGAGATGAGAGATAAAATGGGGGAGAGAAAAAAGGGAGAAATGAAAGGGAGAGTGGGGGAGAGGGGGAGTGAGAAATGGGATAGAAAAAGGGGAGAGAAAAGGGGGAGAGAGAAAGGGGAGAGAGAAAGGGGGATGGAAAAAGGGACAGAGAAAGGGGCAGAGAGTAAGGGGGAGAGAGAAAATTGGGAATAGAGAGACAGGGTGAGAGAAATGGTTTAGAGAGTGGGGAGAGTGAAAAGGAGATGAGATAAAATGGGGGAGAAAGAAAAGAGAGGAGTGAGGGGGAGAGAGAAAGGGGGAGGGAGAAAGGAGACAGAGAAAGGGGAGAGAAAAAGGGGGAGAGAGAAGGGGAGAGAGAAAGGGGGAGAGAGAAAGGGGGAGAGAGAAAGGGGGAGAGAGAAAGGGGGAGTGAGAAATGGGAGAGAGAAATGGGGGAGAGAGAAAGGGGAGAGAGAGAAAGGGGAGAGAGAAGGGGGAGAGAGAAAGTGGGATAGAGAAATTGGAATAGAGAAAGGGGAGAGAGAGAAATGGGATAGAGAAAGGGGAGAGAGAAAGGGGAAGAGAGAAAGTGGGATAGAGAAAGGGGAGAGAGAGAAAAGGGAGAGAAAAATGGAGAGAGAAAGGTGAGAGAGAAAGGGGCACAGAGAAAGGGGGAGAGAGAAAAAGGGGACAGAAAAAAGGAGGAGAAAGAGGGGGAAAGAGAAAGGGGAGGCAGAAGGGTGATAGAGATAGGGCAGAGAGATAGGGGAGAGAGAAAGGGGAAGAGAGAAAAGGGAGTGCGAGAAAAGGGGGAGTGAGAAAAGGGGGAGTGAGAAAAGGAGGGAGTGAGAAAAGGGGAGAGAGAAAAGGGGAGAGAGAAAAGGAGGGAAGGAAATGGGGAGTGAAAATGGAGGAGAGAGAATGGGGGATAGAGTGTGAGTGAGAGGGGGAGACAGGGGAGAGAGGTGGGAGAGGGGGAAGGAGAGGGGGAGAATGAAGGAGAGAAAAGGGGAGAGAGAAAAGGGGAGAGATAAAATGGGGAGGTAAAAGGGGGGGAGAGAAAGGGAGAGAGAAAGGGGAGAGAGAAAGGGGAGAGAGAAAGTGGGATAGAGAAAGGGGAGAGAGAGAAAGGGGAGAGAAAAACGGGGAGAGAAAAAGGGGGAGAGAGAAAGGGAAGAGAGAAAGGGGGGAGAGAAAGGTGAGAGAGAAAGGGCAGAGAGAAAGGGGCACAGAGGAAGGGAGAGAGAGAAAAGGGAAGAGAGAAAAGGGGAAAGAGAATGGGGAGAGAGAACGGGGGAGAGTGAAAGGCGGAGAGAGAAAGGGAAGAGAGAAAGCAGAAGAGAGAAAAGGGGAGAGAGAAAGTGGGAGAGAGAAAGGGGGAGAGAGAAAGGGGAAAGAGAAAGGGGGAGAGAGAAAGGGGGAGAGAGAAAGGGGACAGAGAAAGGGCAGAGAGAACGGGCAGAGAGAACGGGGAGAGAGAACGGGGAGAGAGAACGGGGAGAGAGAATGGGGAGAGAGAACGGGGAGAGAGAAATAGGCAGAGAGAAAGGGGGAGAGCGAAAGGGGGAGAGATAAAGGAGGAGAGGGAAAGTGGGAGAAAGAAAGGGGAGAGAGAGAGAAAGGGGAGAGAAAAATGGCGAGAGAGAAAGGGGAGAGAGAAAGGGGGAGAGAGAAAGGGGAGAAAAAGGGGACAGAGAAAGTGGAAGAGAGAATGGGAGAGAGAAAAGGGGAGAGATAACGGGGAGAGAGAAAGTGGGAAAGTGGGAGAGAAAAAGGGGAGAGAGAAAGGCAAAGAGAAAGGGGGAGAGCGAAAGGGGGAGACAGAAAGGGGGAGACAGAAAAGGGGAGAGAGAAAGAGGATAGAGAAAGGGGACAGAGAAAGGGGGAGAGAGAAAGGGGAGAGAGAAAGGGGGGAGAGAAAGTGGGATAGAGAAAGGGGAGAGAGAGAAAGGGGAGAGAAAAATGGGGAGAGAAAAAGGGGGAGAGAGAAAGGGAAGAGAGAAAGGGGGAGAGAAAGGTGAGAGAGAAAGGGGAGAGAGAAAGGGGAGAGAGAAAGGGGGAGAGAAAGGGGAGAGAGAAAGGAAAAGAGAAAGGGGGAGAGACAAAGGGAGGAGTGAGAAAAGGGATGGAGAAAAAAGGGAAGAGATAGAAATGGGGGGAGAGAAAAGGAGGGAGAGAGAAAGTGGGGGAAGGAAAAGGGGCGGAGAAAAAATGGGGAGTGAAAAGAGTGAGAGAGAAGTGGGAGAGAGAAAAGGGAGAGAGTTAAAAGGGGAGAGAGAAAGTGGGAGAGAGAAAGTGGGAGAGAGAAAGGGGAGAGAGAGAGAAAGGGGAGAGAAAAATGGCGAGAGAGAAAGGGGAGAGAGAAAGGGGGAGAGACAAAGGGGAGAAAAAGGGGACAGAGAAAGTGGAAGAGAGAATGGGAGAGAGAAAAGGGGAGAGATAACGGGGAGAGAGAAAGTGGGAAAGTGAGAGAGAAAAAGGGGAGAGTGAAAGGCAAAGAGAAAGGGGGAGAGACAAAGGGAGGAGTGAGAAAAGGGATGGAGAAAAAAGGGAAGAGATAGAAATGGGGGGGAGAGAAAAGGAGGGAGAGAGAAAGTGGGGGAAGGAAAAGGGGCGGAGAAAAAATGGGGAGTGAAAAGAGTGAGAGAGAAGTGGGAGAGAGAAAAGGGAGAGAGTTAAAAGGGGAGAGAGAAAGTGGGAGAGAGAAAGTGGGAGAGAGAAAGTGGGAGAGAGAAAGGGGAGAGAGAGAGAAAGGGGAGAGAAAAATGGCGAGAGAGAAAGGGGAGAGAGAAAGGGGGAGAGACAAAGGGGAGAAAAAGGGGACAGAGAAAGTGGAAGAGAGAATGGGAGAGAGAAAAGGGGAGAGATAACGGGGAGAGAGAAAGTGGGAAAGTGAGAGAGAAAAAGGGGAGAGAGAAAGGCAAAGAGAAAGGGGGAGAGCGAAAGGGGGAGACAGAAAGGGGGAGAGAGAAAGGGGGAGAGAGAAAGAGGATAGAGAAAGGGGAGAGAGAAAGGGGGAGAGAGAAAGGGGAGAGAGAAAGGGGAGAGAGAAAGGGGGGAGAGAAAGTGGGATAGAGAAATGGGAGAGAGAGAAAGGGGAGAGAAAAACGGGGAGAGAAAAAGGGGGAGAGAGAAAGGGAAGAGAGAAAGGGGGAGAGAAAGGTGAGAGAGAAAGGGGTAGAGACAAAGGAAGGAGTGAGAAAAGGGATGGAGAAAAAAGGGAAGAGATAGAAATGGGGGGGAGAGAAAAGGAGGGAGAGAGAAAGTGGGGGAAGGAAAAGTGGCGGAGAAAAAATGGGGAGTGAAAAGAGTGAGAGAGAAGTGGGAGAGAGAAAAGGGGGAGAGTTAAAAGGGGAGAGAGAAAGTGGGAGAGAGAAAGTGGGAGAGAGATAGGCGGGAGAGAGTAAAGGCAGTGAGAAAAAGGGGAGAGAGAAAAGGGGATGGAGAATGGGGGAGAGAGAAAGGGGAGAGTGAAAGTGGGATAGAGAAAGTGGAGGGAGAGAGAAAGGGGAGAGAGAAAGGGGAGAGAAAAGGGGGAGAGAGGAAAGGGTGAAGGGAAAAGGGGGAAGAGAGAGAAAATGGGGAGAGAGAGAAAATGGGGGAGATAGTAGAGAGAAAGTGGAGAGGCAGGGGGAGTGAGGGGGACGATTGAGGGGGAGAAAAGGTGGGAAGGTGTGAGAAAGATGGTTTAGAGAGTGGGGGAAAGAAAAGGATAGGAGAGAGAAAAGAGTGGAGCAAGGGGGAGTGAGAGATGGGGAAAGAGTAAAGGGGTTGATAGAATGGGAGATGGGGAGAGGGAGTAAGAGAGGGGGTGAGATAAAGGGGGAGAGAGAAAGTGGGAGAGAGAAAGTGGGAGAGAGAAAGTGGGAGAAAGGGGAGAGAGAAAAGGGGTGAGCGAAAGGGGGAGCGAGAAAGGGGGAGAGAGAAAAGGGGAGAGAGAAAGGGGAGAGAGAAAGGGGAGAGAGAAAGGGGGAGAGAGAAAGGAGATAGAGAAAGGGGAGAGAGAAAGGGGGAGAGAGAAAGGGAGAGAGAAAGGGGAGAGAGAAAGGGGGAGAGAGAAAGTGGGATAGAGAAAGGGGAGAGAGAGAAAGGGGAGAGAAAAACGGGGAGAGAAAAAGGGGGAGAGAGAAAGGGGGAGAGAGAAAGGGGGAGAGAGAAAGGGGAGAGGAAGTGGGAGAGAGAAAGGGGAGAGAGGGAGAAAGGGGAGAGAGAAAGGGGGAGAGAGAAAGGGGACAGAGAACAGGCAGAGAGAACAGGCAGAGAGAACGGGCAGAGAGAATGGAGAGAGAGAACGGGGAGAGAGAACAGGGAGAGAGAATGGGGAGAGAGAACGGGGAGAGAGAAATAGGCAGAGAGAAAGGGGGAGAGCGAAAGGGGGAGAGAGAAAGGGGGAGAGAGAAAGGAGGAGAGGGAAAGTGGGAGAGAGAAAGGGGGAGAGAGAAAGGAGATAGAGAAAGGGGAGAGAGAAAGGGGGAGAGAGAAAGGGAGAGAGAAAGGGGAGAGAAAAATGGCGAGAGAGAAAGGGCAGAGAGAAAGGGGCACAGAGGAAGGGAGAGAGAGAAAATGGAAGAGAGAAAAGGGGAAAGAGAATGGGGAGAGAGAACGGGGGAGAGTGAAAGGCGGAGAGAGAAAGGGAAGAGAGAAAGCAGAAGAGAGAAATGGGGAGAGAGAAAGTGGGAGAGAGAAAGTGGGAGAGAGAAAGGGGGAGAGAGAAAGGGGAAAGAGAAAGGGGGAGAGAGAAAGGGGGAGAGAGAAAGGGGACAGAGAAAGGGCAGAGAGAACGGGCAGAGAGAACGGGGAGAGAGAACGGGGAGAGAGAACGGGGAGAGAGAATGGGGAGAGAGAACGGGGAGAGAGAAATAGGCAGAGAAAGGGGGAGAGCGAAAGGGGGAGAGAGAAAGGGGAGAGATAAAGGAGGAGAGGGAAAGTGGGAGAAAGAAAGGGGAGAGAGAGAGAAAGGGGAGAGAAAAATGGCGAGAGAGAAAGGGGAGAGAGAAAGGGGGAGAGAGAAAGGGGAGAAAAAGGGGACAGAGAAAGTGGAAGAGAGAATGGGAGAGAGAAAAGGGGAGAGATAACGGGGAGAGAGAAAGTGGGAAAGTGGGAGAGAAAAAGGGGAGAGAGAAAGGCAAAGAGAAAGGGGGAGAGCGAAAGGGGGAGACAGAAAGGGGGAGACAGAAAGGGGGAGAGAGAAAGAGGATAGAGAAAGGGGACAGAGAAAGGGGGAGAGAGAAAGGGGAGAGAGAAAGGGGGGAGAGAAAGTGGGATAGAGAAAGGGGAGAGAGAGAAAGGGGAGAGAAAAATGGGGAGAGAAAAAGGGGGAGAGAGAAAGGGAAGAGAGAAAGGGGGAGAGAAAGGTGAGAGAGAAAGGGGAGAGAGAAAGGGGGAGAGAAAGGGGAGAGAGAAAGGAAAAGAGAAAGGGGGAGAGACAAAGGGAGGAGTGAGAAAAGGGATGGAGAAAAAAGGGAAGAGATAGAAATGGGGGGAGAGAAAAGGAGGGAGAGAGAAAGTGGGGGAAGGAAAAGGGGCGGAGAAAAAATGGGGAGTGAAAAGAGTGAGAGAGAAGTGGGAGAGAGAAAAGGGAGAGAGTTAAAAGGGGAGAGAGAAAGTGGGAGAGAGAAAGTGGGAGAGAGAAAGGGGAGAGAGAGAGAAAGGGGAGAGAAAAATGGCGAGAGAGAAAGGGGAGAGAGAAAGGGGGAGAGACAAAGGGGAGAAAAAGGGGACAGAGAAAGTGGAAGAGAGAATGGGAGAGAGAAAAGGGGAGAGATAACGGGGAGAGAGAAAGTGGGAAAGTGAGAGAGAAAAAGGGGAGAGAGAAAGGCAAAGAGAAAGGGGGAGAGCGAAAGGGGGAGACAGAAAGGGGGAGAGAGAAAGGGGGAGAGAGAAAGAGGATAGAGAAAGGGAAGAGAGAAAGGGGGAGAGAGAAAGGGGAGAGAGAAAGGGGGGAGAGAAAGTGGGATAGAGAAAGGGGAGAGAGAGAAAGGGGAGAGAAAAATGGGGAGAGAAAAAGGGGAGAGAGAAAGGGAAGAGAGAAAGGGGGAGAGAAAGGTGAGAGAGAAAGGGGAGAGAGAAAGGGGGAGAGAGAAAGGGGAGAGAGAAAGGGGTAGAGACAAAGGAAGGAGTGAGAAAAGGGATGGAGAAAAAAGGGAAGAGATAGAAATGGGGGGGAGAGAAAAGGAGGGAGAGAGAAAGTGGGGGAAGGAAAAGGGGCGGAGAAAAAATGGGGAGTGAAAAGAGTGAGAGAGAAGTGGGAGAGAGAAAAGGGGGAGAGTTAAAAGGGGAGAGAGAAAGTGGGAGAGAGAAAGTGGGAGAGAGATAGGCGGGAGAGAGTAAAGGCAGTGAGAAAAAGGGGAGAGAGAAAAGGGGATGGAGAATGGGGGAGAGAGAAAGGGGAGAGTGAAAGTGGGATAGAGAAAGTGGAGGGAGAGAGAAAGGGGAGAGAAAAAGGGGAGAGAAAAGGGGGAGAGAGGAAAGGGTGAAGGGAAAAGGGGGAAGAGAGAGAAAATGGGGAGAGAGAGAAAATGGGGGAGATAGTAGAGAGAAAGTGGAGAGGCAGGGGGAGTGAGGGGGACGATTGAGGGGGAGAAAAGGTGGGAAGGTGTGAGAAAGATGGTTTAGAGAGTGGGGGAATGAAAAGGATAGGAGAGAGAAAAGAGTGGAGCAAGGGGGAGTGAGAGATGGGGAAAGAGTAAAGGGGTTGATAGAATGGGAGATGGGGAGAGGGAGTAAGAGAGGGGGTGAGATAAAGGGGGAGAGAGAAAGTGGGAGAGAGAAAGTGGGAGAAAGGGGAGAGAGAAAAGGGGTGAGTGAAAGGGGGAGCGAGAAAGGGGGAGAGAGAAAAGGGGAGAGAGAAAGGGGAGAGAGAAAGGGGAGAGAGAAAGGGGGAGAGAGAAAGGAGATAGAGAAAGGGGAGAGAGAAAGGGAGAGAGAAAGGGGAGAGAGAAAGGGGGAGAGAGAAAGTGGGATAGAGAAAGGGGAGAGAGAGAAAGGGGAGAGAAAAACGGGGAGAGAAAAAGGGGGAGAGAGAAAGGGGGAGAGAGAAAGGGGGAGAGAGAAAGGGGAGAGGAAGTGGGAGAGAGAAAGGGGAGAGAGGGAGAAAGGGGAGAGAGAAAGGGGGAGAGAGAAAGGGGACAGAGAACAGGCAGAGAGAACAGGCAGAGAGAACGGGCAGAGAGAATGGAGAGAGAGAACGGGGAGAGAGAACAGGGAGAGAGAATGGGGAGAGAGAACGGGGAGAGAGAAATAGGCAGAGAGAAAGGGGGAGAGCGAAAGGGGGAGAGAGAAAGGGGGAGAGAGAAAGGAGGAGAGGGAAAGTGGGAGAGAGAAAGGGGGAGAGAGAAAGGAGATAGAGAAAGGGGAGAGAGAAAGGGGGAGAGAGAAAGGGAGAGAGAAAAATGGCGAGAGAGAAAGGGGAGTGAGAAAGGGGGAGAGACAAAGGGGAGAAAAAGGGGACAGAGAAAGTGGAAGAGAGAATGGGAGAGAGAAAAGGGGAGAGATAACGGGGAGAGAGAAAGTGGGAAAGTGAGAGAGAAAAAGGGGAGAGAGAAAGGCAAAGAGAAAGGGGGAGAACGAAAGGGGGAGACAGAAATGGGGGAGAGAGAAAGGGGGAGAGAGAAAGAGGATAGAGAAAGGGGAGAGAGAAAGGGGGAGAGACAAAGGGGAGAAAAAGGTGACAGAGAAAGTGGAAGAGAGAATGGGAGAGAGAAAAGGGGAGAGATAACGGGGAGAGAGAAAGTGGGAAAGTGAGAGAGAGAAAGGCAAAGAGAAAGGGGGAGAGCGAAAGGGGGAGACAGAAAGGGGGAGACAGAAAGGGGGAGACAGAAAGGGGAGAGAGAAAGGGGAGAGAGAAAGGGGGGCAGAGAAAGTGGGATAGAGAAAGGGGAGAGAGAGAAAGGGGAGAGAAAAACGGGGAGAGAAAAAGTGGGAGAGAGAAAGGGAAGAGAGAAAGGGGGAGAGAAAGGGGAGAGAGAAAGGGGAGAGAGAAAGGGGGAGAGAGAAAGGGGAGAGAGAAAGGGGGAGAGACAAAGGGGAGAAAAAGGGGACAGAGAAAGTGGAAGAGAGAATGGGAGAGAGAAAAGGGGAGAGATAACGGGGAGAGAGAAAGTGGGAAAGTGAGAGAGAAAAAGGGGAGAGAGAAAGGCAAAGAGAAAGGGGGAGAGCGAAAGGGGGAGACAGAAAGGGGGAGAGAGAAAGGGGGAGAGAGAAAGAGGATAGAGAAAGGGGAGAGAGAAAGGGGGAGAGAGAAAGGGGGAGAGAGAAAGGGGAGAGAGAAAGGGGAGAGAGAAAGGGGGGAGAGAAAGTGGGATAGAGAAAGGGGAGAGAGAGAAAGGGGAGAGAAAAATGGGGAGAGAAAAAGGGGAGAGAGAAAGGGAAGAGAGAAAGGGGGAGAGAAAGGTGAGAGAGAAAGGGGAGAGAGAAAGGGGGAGAGAGAAAGGGGAGAGAGAAAGGGGTAGAGACAAAGGAAGGAGTGAGAAAAGGGATGGAGAAAAAAGGGAAGAGATAGAAATGGGGGGGAGAGCAAAGGAGGGAGAGAGAAAGTGGGGGAAGGAAAAGTGGCGGAGAAAAAATGGGGAGTGAAAAGAGTGAGAGAGAAGTGGGAGAGAGAAAAGGGGGAGAGTTAAAAGGGGAGAGAGAAAGTGGGAGAGAGAAAGTGGGAGAGAGATAGGCGGGAGAGAGTAAAGGCAGTGAGAAAAAGGGGAGAGAGAAAAGGGGATGGAGAATGGGGGAGAGAGAAAGGGGAGAGTGAAAGTGGGATAGAGAAAGTGGAGGGAGAGAGAAAGGGGAGAGAGAAAGGGGAGAGAAAAGGGGGAGAGAGGAAAGGGTGAAGGGAAAAGGGGGAAGAGAGAGAAAATGGGGAGAGAGAGAAAATGGGGGAGATAGTAGAGAGAAAGTGGAGAGGCAGGGGGAGTGAGGGGGACGATTGAGGGGGAGAAAAGGTGGGAAGGTGTGAGAAAGATGGTTTAGAGAGTGGGGGAATGAAAAGGATAGGAGAGAGAAAAGAGTGGAGCAAGGGGGAGTGAGAGATGGGGAAAGAGTAAAGGGGTTGATAGAATGGGAGATGGGGAGAGGGAGTAAGAGAGGGGGTGAGATAAAGGGGGAGAGAGAAAGTGGGAGAGAGAAAGTGGGAGAAAGGGGAGAGAGAAAAGGGGTGAGCGAAAGGGGGAGCGAGAAAGGGGGAGAGAGAAAAGGGGAGAGAGAAAGGGGAGAGAGAAAGGGGAGAGAGAAAGGGGGAGAGAGAAAGGAGATAGAGAAAGGGGAGAGAGAAAGGGGGAGAGAGAAAGGGAGAGAGAAAGGGGAGAGAGAAAGGGGGAGAGAGAAAGTGGGATAGAGAAAGGGGAGAGAGAGAAAGGGGAGAGAAAAACGGGGAGAGAAAAAGGGGGAGAGAGAAAGGGGGAGAGAGAAAGGGGGAGAGAGAAAGGGGAGAGGAAGTGGGAGAGAGAAAGGGGACAGAGCGAGAAAGGGGAGAGAGAAAGGGGGAGAGAGAAAGGGGACAGAGAACAGGCAGAGAGAACAGGCAGAGAGAACGCGCAGAGAGAATGGAGAGAGAGAACGGGGAGAGAGAACAGGGAGAGAGAATGGGGAGAGAGAACGGGGAGAGAGAAATAGGCAGAGAGAAAGGGGGAGAGCGAAAGGGGGAGAGAGAAAGGGGGAGAGAGAAAGGAGGAGAGGGAAAGTGGGAGAGAGAAAGGGGGAGAGAGAAAGGAGATAGAGAAAGGGGAGAGAGAAAGGGGGAGAGAGAAAGGGAGAGAGAAAAATGGCGAGAGAGAAAGGGGAGTGAGAAAGGGGGAGAGACACAGGGGAGAAAAAGGGGACAGAGAAAGTGGAAGAGAGAATGGGAGAGAGAAAAGGGGAGAGATAACGGGGAGAGAGAAAGTGGGAAAGTGAGAGAGAAAAAGGGGAGAGAGAAAGGCAAAGAGAAAGGGGGAGAACGAAAGGGGGAGACAGAAATGGGGGAGAGAGAAAGGGGGAGAGAGAAAGAGGATAGAGAAAGGGGAGAGAGAAAGGGGGAGAGACAAAGGGGAGAAAAAGGGGACAGAGAAAGTGGAAGAGAGAATGGGAGAGAGAAAAGGGGAGAGATAACGGGGAGAGAGAAAGTGGGAAAGTGAGAGAGAGAAAGGCAAAGAGAAAGGGGGAGAGCGAAAGGGGGTGACAGAAAGGGGGAGACAGAAAGGGGGAGACAGAAAGGGGAGAGAGAAAGGGGAGAGAGAAAGGGGGGCAGAGAAAGTGGGATAGAGAAAGGGGAGAGAGAGAAAGGGGAGAGAAAAACGGGGAGAGAAAAAGTGGGAGAGAGAAAGGGAAGAGAGAAAGGGGGAGAGAAAGGGGAGAGAGAAAGGGGAGAGAGAAAGGGGGAGAGAGAAAGGGGAGAGAGAAAGGGGGAGAGACAAAGGGGAGAAAAAGGGGACAGAGAAAGTGGAAGAGAGAATGGGAGAGAGAAAAGGGGAGAGATAACGGGGAGAGAGAAAGTGGGAAAGTGAGAGAGAAAAAGGGGAGAGAGAAAGGCAAAGAGAAAGGGGGAGAGCGAAAGGGGGAGAGCGAAAGGGGGAGAGAGAAAGGGGGAGAGAGAAAGGGGGAGAGAGAAAGAGGATAGAGAAAGGGGAGAGAGAAAGGGGGAGAGAGAAAGGGGGAGAGAGAAAGGGGAGAGAGAAAGGGGAGAGAGAAAGGGGGAGAGAAAGTGGGATAGAGAAAGGGGAGAGAGAGAAAGGGGAGAGAAAAATGGGGAGAGAAAAAGGGGAGAGAGAAAGGGAAGAGAGAAAGGGGGAGAGAAAGGTGAGAGAGAAAGGGGAGAGAGAAAGGGGGAGAGAGAAGGGGGAGAGAGAAAGGGGTAGAGACAAAGGAAGGAGTGAGAAAAGGGATGGAGAAAAAAGGGAAGAGATAGAAATGGGGGGGAGAGCAAAGGAGGGAGAGAGAAAGTGGGGGAAGGAAAAGTGGCGGAGAAAAAATGGGGAGTGAAAAGAGTGAGAGAGAAGTGGGAGAGAGAAAAGGGGGAGAGTTAAAAGGGGAGAGAGAAAGTGGGAGAGAGAAAGTGGGAGAGAGATAGGCGGGAGAGAGTAAAGGCAGTGAGAAAAAGGGGAGAGAGAAAAGGGGATGGAGAATGGGGGAGAGAGAAAGGGGAGAGTGAAAGTGGGATAGAGAAAGTGGAGGGAGAGAGAAAGGGGAGAGAGAAAGGGGAGAGAAAAGGGGGAGAGAGGAAAGGGTGAAGGGAAAAGGGGGAAGAGAGAGAAAATGGGGAGAGAGAGAAAATGGGGGAGATAGTAGAGAGAAAGTGGAGAGGCAGGGGGAGTGAGGGGGACGATTGAGGGGGAGAAAAGGTGGGAAGGTGTGAGAAAGATGGTTTAGAGAGTGGGGGAATGAAAAGGATAGGAGAGAGAAAAGAGTGGAGCAAGGGGGAGTGAGAGATGGGGAAAGAGTAAAGGGGTTGATAGAATGGGAGATGGGGAGAGGGAGTAAGAGAGGGGGTGAGATAAAGGGGGAGAGAGAAAGTGGGAGAGAGAAAGTGGGAGAAAGGGGAGAGAGAAAAGGGGTGAGCGAAAGGGGGAGCGAGAAAGGGGGAGAGAGAAAAGGGGAGAGAGAAAGGGGAGAGAGAAAGGGGAGAGAGAAAGGGGGAGAGAGAAAGGAGATAGAGAAAGGGGAGAGAGAAAGGGGGAGAGAGAAAGGGAGAGAGAAAGGGGAGAGAGAAAGGGGGAGAGAGAAAGTGGGATAGAGAAAGGGGAGAGAGAGAAAGGGGAGAGAAAAACGGGGAGAGAAAAAGGGGGAGAGAGAAAGGGGGAGAGAGAAAGGGGGAGAGAGAAAGGGGAGAGGAAGTGGGAGAGAGAAAGGGGACAGAGCGAGAAAGGGGAGAGAGAAAGGGGGAGAGAGAAAGGGGACAGAGAACAGGCAGAGAGAAAGGGGGAGAGCGAAAGGGGGAGAGAGAAAGGAGGAGAGGGAAAGTGGGAGAGAGAAAGGGGGAGAGAGAAAGGAGATAGAGAAAGGGGAGAGAGAAAGGGGGAGAGAGAAAGGGAGAGAGAAAGGGGAGAGAAAAATGGCGAGAGAGAAAGGGGAGTGAGAAAGGGGGAGAGACAAAGGGGAGAAAAAGGGGACAGAGAAAGTGGAAGAGAGAATGGGAGAGAGAAAAGGGGAGAGATAACGGGGAGAGAGAAAGTGGGAAAGTGAGAGAGAAAAAGGGGAGAGAGAAAGGCAAAGAGAAAGGGGGAGAGCGAAAGGGGGAGACAGAAAGGGGGAGAGAGAAAGGGGGAGAGAGAAAGAGGATAGAGAAAGGGGAGAGAGAAAGGGGGAGAGACAAAGGGGAGAAAAAGGGGACAGAGAAAGTGGAAGAGAGAATGGGAGAGAGAAAAGGGGAGAGATAACGGGGAGAGAGAAAGTGGGAAAGTGAGAGAGAGAAAGGCAAAGAGAAAGGGGGAGAGCGAAAGGGGGAGACAGAAAGGGGGAGACAGAAAGGGGGAGACAGAAAGGGGAGAGAGAAAGGGGAGAGAGAAAGGGGGGCAGAGAAAGTGGGATAGAGAAAGGGGAGAGAGAGAAAGGGGAGAGAAAAACGGGGAGAGAAAAAGTGGGAGAGAGAAAGGGAAGAGAGAAAGGGGGAGAGAAAGGGGAGAGAGAAAGGGGAGAGAGAAAGGGGGAGAGAGAAAGGGGAGAGAGAAAGGCGGAGAGACAAAGGGAGGAGTGAGAAAAGGGATGGAGAAAAAAGGGAAGATATAGAAATAGGGGGGAGAGAAAAGGAGTGAGAGAGAAAGTGGGGGAGGGAAAAGGGGCGTAGAAAAAATGGGGAGTGAAAAGAGTGAGTGTGAAGTGGGAGAGAGAAAAGGGGGATAGTTAAAAGGGGAGAGAGAAAGTGGGAGAGAGAAAGTGGGAGGTAGATAGGCGAGAGAGAGTAAAGGCAGTGAGAAAAAGGGGAGAGAGAAAAGGGGATGGAGAATGGGGGAGAGAGAAAGGGGAGAGTGAAAGTGGGATAGAGAAAGTGGAGGGAGAGAGAAAGGGGAGAGAGAAAGGGGAGAGAAAAGGGGGAGAGAGGAAAGGGGGAAGGGAAAAGGGGGAAGAGAGAGAAAATGGGAAGAGAGAATAAATGAGGGAGACAGTAGAGAGAAAGTGGAGAGGCGGGGGAGTGAGGGGGACGATTGAGGGGGAGAAAAGGTGGGAAGGTGTGAGAAAGATGGTTTAGAGAGTGGGGGAATGAAAAGGATAGGAGAGAGAAAAGAGTGGAGCAAGGGGGAATGAGAGATGGGGAAAGAGTAAAGGGGTTGATAGAATGGGAGATGGGGACAGGGAGTAAGAGAGGGGGAGAGATAAAGGGGGAGAGAGAAAGTGGGAGAGAGAAAGTGGGAGAAAGGGGAGAGAGAAAAGGGGTGAGCGAAAGGGGGAGCGAGAAAGGGGGAGAGAGAAAGGTGGAGAGAGAAAGGGGGAGAGAGAAAGGTGGAGAGAGAAAGGGAAAGAGATAGAAAGGGATAGAGAGAGAGGGGTGAGAATGGGCAGAGAGAACGGGGAGAGAGAAAGTGGGAGAGAGAAAGGGGAGAGAGAAAGGGGAGAGAGAAAGGGGAGAGAGAAAGGGGAGAGAGAAAGGGGAAGAGAGAAAAGGGGAGAGAGAAAGTGGGAGAGAGAAAGTGGGAGAGAGAAAGGGGGAGAGAGAAAGGGAAAGAGAGAAAGGGGAGATGAAGTGGGAGAGAGAAAGGGGAGAGAGAGAGAAAGGGGAGAGAGAACAGGCAAAGAGAACAGGCAGAGAGAATGGGGAGAGAGAACGGGGAGAGAGAAATAGGCAGAGAGAAAGGGGGAGAGTGAAAGGGGAGAGAGAAAGGGGGAGATAGAAAGGGGAGAGAGAAAGGGGAGAGAGAAAGTGGAGAGAGAAAAGGGTAGAAAGAAAAGGGGAGAGAGATAAGGGGAGAGAGAAATGGGGGAGTCAGAAAAGGGGGAGCCAGAAAAGGGGCAGCGAGAAAATGGGGAGCAAGGAAAGGGAAGAGATAAAAGGGGGAGGATAGGGGTGAGAAGAAAGGGGAGAGAGGAAATGAGAGACAAGAAAGAGGGAGAATGGAAAAGGGGAGAGAGGAAACGTGAGAGGGGAAAGGTGAGAGAGAGGAAATGGGGAGAGAGAGAAAATGGGGAGAGAGAGAAAATTGGGAGAGTGAGAAAAAGGTTGAGAGAGAATAGGTGAGAGAGAAAAGGTGACTGAGAGAAAGGGGGAGAGAGAAAGGGAAGAGAGAGACAGGAGAAAAAGGGGGAAAGAGAAAAGGGGAGAGAGAAAGGATGATAGAGAAAGGGGAGAGAGAAAGGGGGAGAGAGGAAGTAGGAGAGAGAAAGTGGAGGTAGAAAAGGGGAGAGTGGAAAGGGGAGATAGAGCAAAAGGGGAGAGAGAGAAAAGGGAAAGATAGAGAGAAAAGGGGAAGATAGAGAGAGAGGGTGAGTGATGGTTTAGAGCACGGGGACAGTGAAAAGCAGATGAGAGATAAAATCGGGGAAAAAGAAGAGTAAAAGGGAGAGTGAGTGGGAGAGAGAAAGGGGGAGAGAAAAGGGGAGAGAGAAAGTGGGAGAGAGATAGGGGAGAGAGAGAAAAGGCAGTGAGAAAAAGGGGAGAGAGAAAAGGGGATGGAGAATGGGGGAGAGAGAAAGGGGAGAGTGAAAGTGGAATAGAGAAAGTGGAGGGAAAGAAAAACGGGGAGAGAGAAAGGGGAGAGAAAAAGGGGAGAGAGAAAGTGGAGAGGCAGGGGGAGTGAGGGGGACGAGTGAGGGGGAGAAAAGGTGGGAAGGTGTGAGAAATATGGTTTAGAGAGTGGCGGAATTAAAAGGATAGGAGAGAGAAAAGGGTGGAGCAAGGGGGAGTGAGAAAAGGGAAGAGATAAAAGGGGAGAGAGGATGGGGTGAAAGAAATGGGCATAGAAAAAGCGGGAGAGAGAAAGGGTAGAGAGAACAGGGAGGGAGAACGGGGAGAGAGAACAGGGAGAGAGAACGGGGAGGGAGAAAGGGGGAGAGAGAAAGGGGGAGAGAGAAAGGGGGAGAAAGTACGGGAGAGAGAACGGGGAGTGAAAAAGGGGGAGCGAGAAAGGGAGAGAGAGAAAGGGGGAGAGAGAAAGGAGAGAGAAAGGGGAGAGTGAAAGTGGAGAGAGAAATTGGGAGAGAGAAAGTGGGATAGAGAAAGTGGGATAGAGAAAGAAAGAGGAGAGAAAAATGGGGAGAGAGAAAGGGGGAGAGAGAAAAGGGAGAGAGAAAAGGGGAGAGAGAAAGGGGGGAGAGAGAAAGTAGGAGAGAGAAAGGGGAGGTAGAAAAGGGGGAGAGTGGAAAAGGGGAAATTGAAGAAAAGGGGAGAGAGAGAAAAGGGGAAGATAGAGAGAGAGGGTGAGAGATGGTTTAGAGCATGGGGAGAGTGAAAAGGAGATTAGAGATAAAATCGGGGAAAAAGAAGAGTAAAAGGGAGAGTGAGGGGGAGAGACAAAGGGGGAGAGAAAAGGGGAGAGAGAAAGTGGGATATAGAAAGTGGGAGAGTGAAAAGACAGAGAGAAAAAGGGGAGAGATAGAGAAAAGGGGTAAGAGAATGGGGTGAGAGAAAGGGGAGAGCAAAAGTGGGATCGAGAAAGTGGAGAGAGAGAAAGGGGAGAGAGAAGGGGAGAGAAAAACAGAGAGAGAAAGAGGAGAGAGAAAGGGAGAGAGAAAGGGGAGAGAGAAAGAGGGAGGGAGAACAGGGAGGGAGAACAGGGAGGGAGAACAGGGAGACAAAACGGGGAGACAGAACGGGGAGAGAGAACGGGGAGAGAGAACAGGGAGAGAGAATGGGGGAGTGAGAAAGGAGAAGTGAGAAAGGGGGAGTGAGAAAGGGGGAGTGAGAAAGGGGGAGTGAGAAAGGGGGATTGAGAAAGTAGGAGAGAGAAAGGGGAGATAGAAAATGGGGAGAATGGAAATGGGGAGATCGAGGAAAAGGGGAGAGAGAGAAAAGGGGAAGATAGAGAGAGATGGTTTATTGAGTGGGGAGAGTGAAAAGGAGATAAAATCAGGGAGAGAGAAAAGGGAGGCATGAGAAGCAGAGTGAGGGGGAGAGAAAGGGGAGAGAGAAAGGGGAGAGAGAAAGGGGAGAGGAAAGGGGAGAGAGAGAAAGGGGAGAGAAAAACAGAGAGAGAGAAAGAGGAGAGAGAAAGGGAGAGAGAAAGTGGAGAGAGGAAGGGGTAAAGAAAGGGGAGAGAGAAAGGGGAGAGAAAAACAGACAGAGTGAGAGTGGGAGAGAGAAAGGGGAAGAGAGAAAGGGGAGTGAGAAAGGGGAGAGAGAAATGGGGAGAGAGAAAGAGGAGAGACAAAGTGGAGAGCAAAAATGGAAAGACAAAAGGGGAGAGAGAAATGGGGAGAGAGAAAGGGGAGTGAGAAAAAGGGGAGAGAGAGAGAAAAGGGGTGAGAGAATGGGGATAGAGAAAGGGGAGAGCAAAAGTGGGATAGAGAAAGGGGAGAGAAAAACAGACAGTGAAAGTGGGAGAGAGAGAATGGGGAGAGAAAGGGGAGAGAGAAAGGGGGTAAAAGAAATGGGTATAGAGTAAGGGGGAGAGAGAAAGGGGAGAGAGAACGGGGAGGGAGAACAGGGAGGGAGAACGGGGAGACAGAACGGGGAGAGAGTACAGGGAGAGAGAACAGGGAGAGAGAATGGGGAGAGAAAGGGGGGAGAGAGAAAGGGGAGAGATAAAGGGGAGAGCGAATGGGGTTTGGAGAATGGGGTGAGAGAAAGGGGGAGAGAAACGGGGAGAGAGAAAAGGGGAGAGAGAAAGTGGGATAGAGAAAGGGGAGAGAAAAACAGACAGTGAAAGTGGGAGAGAGAAAGCGGAAGAGAGAAAGGGGAGAGAGAAAGGGGAGAGAGAAATGGGGAGAGAAAAGGGGAGATAGAAAGTTGGAGAGAGAAAGGCAGAGAGAAAAAGGGGAGAGAGAGAGAAAAGGGGAGAGAGAAAGTGGGATAGAGAAAGGGGAGAGAAAAACAGACAGTGAAAGTGGGAGAGAGAAAGCGGAAGAGAGAAAGGGGAGAGAGAAAGGGGAGAGAGAAAGGGGAGAGAGAAAGGGGAGAGAGAAAGGGGAGAGAGAAAGGGGAGAGAGAAAGGGGAGAGAGAAATGGGAGAGAGAAAGTGGGAGAGAGAAAGTGGGATAGATAAAGTGGAGAAAGAGAAAGGGGAGAGAGAGAAAGGGGAGAGAAAAACAGAGAGAGAAAGAGGAGAGAGAAAGGGAGAGAGAAAATGGAGAGAGAAATGGGTAGAGAAAGGGGAGAGAGAAAGGGGAGAGAAAAACAGACAGAGTGAAAGTGGGAGAGAGAAAGGGGTAGAGAAAGGGGGAGAGAAAAAGGGGGAGAGAAATGGGCAGAGAGAAAGGTGAGAGAGAATGGGGGAGAGAGAAAGGGGAGAGCAAAAGTGGGCTCGAGAAAGTGAAGAGAGAGAAAGGGGAGAGAGAGAAAGGGGAGAGAAAAACGGAGAAAGAGAAAGAGGAGAGAGAAAGGGGAGAGAGAAAGGGGAGAGAAAAAGGGGAGAGAGAAAGGGGTAGAGAAAGGGGTAGAGAAAGGGGAGAGAGAAAGGGGAGAGAAAAACGGACAGAGTGAAAGTGGGAGAGAGAAAGGGGAAGAGAGAAAGGGGAGAGAGAAAGGGGAGAGAGAAATGGGAGAAATGGGGAGAGAGAAAGGGGAGAGAGAAAAAGGGGAGAGAGAGAGAAAAGGGGTGAGAGAATGGGGATAGAGAAAGGGGAGAGCAAAAGTGGGATCGAGAAAGTGGAGAGAGAGAAAGGGGAGAGAGAAAGGGAGAGAGAAAGGGGAGAGAGAAAGGGGAGGGAGAACAGGGAGGGAGAACGGGGAGACAGAACAGGGAGAGAGAACAGGGAGAGAGAATGGGGGAGAGAAAGGGGGAGAGAGAAAGGGGGAGAGATAAAGGGGAGAGAGAATGGGGTTAGAGAATGGGGAGAGAAAAGGGGAGAGAGAAATTGGGAGAGAGAAAGGGCATAAAAGAAATGGGTATAGAGAAAGGGTGAGAGAGAAAGGGGAGAGAGAACAGGGAGGGAGAATGGGGAGACAGGACGGGGAGACAGAACGGGGAGACAGAACGTGGAGACAGAACAGGGAGAGAGAACAGGGAGAGAAATGGGGGAGAGAGAAAGGGGGAGAGAGAATGGGGTTAGAGAATGGGATGAGAGAAAGGGGGAGAGAGAAAAGGGGAGAGAGAAAGTGGGTGAGAGAAAGGGGGAGAGAAAAAGGGGGAGAGAAATGGGCAGAGAGAAAGGGGAGAGAGAATGGGAGAGAGAGAAAGGGGAGAGCAAAAGTGGGCTCGAGAAAGTGAAGAGAGAGAAAGGGGAGAGAGAGAAAGGGGAGAGAAAAACGGAGAAAGAGAAAGAGGAGAGAGAAAGGGGAGAGAGAAAGGGGAGAGTGAAGGGGAGAGAGAAAGGGGGTAAAAGAAATGGGCATAGAGAAACGGGGAGAGAGAATGGGGAGAACAGGGAGGGAGAACGGGGAGACAGAACAGGGAGACAGAACGGGGAGAGAGAACGGGGAGAGAGAACGGGGAGAGAGAACGGGGAGAGATAAAGGGGGGAGAGAGAAAGGGGGAGAGAGAAAGGGGGAGAGAGAAAGGGGAGAGAGAAAGTGGCAGAGAGAAAGCGGGATAGAGAAAGGGGAGAGAGAGAGAAAGGAGAGAGAAAATGGGGAGAGACAAAGGGGAGAGAGAAAGGGGAGAGAGAAAGGGGAGAGAGAAAGGGGAGAGAGAAAATGTGGAGTGAGAAAAAGGGGAATGAGAAAAAGAGGAGCGAGTAAAGGGGAGAGAGAAAAGGGGAAGAGAGAAAGGGTGAGAGAGGAAAGGGGAGAGAGGAAAGTGGAGAGAGGAAAGGGGAAGGGAAAAGGGGGAAGAGAGAGAAAATGGGGGAGATAGTAAAGGGGAGAGAGAAGGGAGAGAGAGGGGAATGAGTGTGGGGGAGAAAAGATGGGAGGGTGTGAGAGAGATAGTTTAGAGAGTGGGGGAATGAAAAGGAGAGGAGAGAGAAAAGGGTGGAGCAAGGGGGGGTGAGAGAGATGTGTAAAGAGTAAAGGGGTAGAGAGAATGGGAGATGAGGAGAGGTTAAAGAGAGGGGAGAGATAAAGGGGAGAGAGAAAGGGGAGAGAGAAAGGGGAGAGAGAAAAGGGGAGATAGAAAAGGGGGAGTGAGAAAAGGGGGAGCGAGAAAAGGTGGAGCAAGAAAAGGGGAGAGATAAAAGGGGGAGACAGGAAAGGGGAAAGAGGTAAGGGGTGAGATGAAAGGGAAGAGGGGAAAGAGGGAGATGGGAAAGGGGTAGAGAGGAAAGGGAAGGGGAGAGAGAGGAAATTGGGAGTGAGAGAAAATGGGCAGAGAGAGAAAATGCAGAGAGAGAGAGAGAAAAGGGTTGAGAGAGAAAATGTGAGAGATAGAAAGGGATAGAGAGAAAGGGGCAGAGAGAAATGGGGAGAGAGAATGGGGTGAGAGAAAGGGGGAGAGAAAGGGGGAGAGAGAAAAGGGGAGAGAGAAAGTGGGATAGAGAAAGGGGAGAGAAAAACAGACAGAGTGAAAGTGGGAGAGAGAAAGGGGAAGAGGGAAAGGGAGAGAGAAAGGGGAGAGAGAAATGGGGAGAGAAAAGGGGAGAGAGAAAGTGGGAGATAGAAAGTGGGAGAGAGAAAAGGCAGAGAGAAAAAGGGGAGAGAGAGAGAAAAGGGGTGAGAGAATGGGGAGAGAGAAAGGGGAGAGCAAAAGTGGGATCGAGAAAGTGGAGAGAGAGAAAGGGGAGAGAGAGAAAGTGGAGAGAAAAACAGAGAGAGAGAAAGAGGCGAGAGAAAGGGAGTGAGAAAGTGGAGAGAGAAAGGGGTAGAGAAAGGGGAGAGAGAAAGGGGAGAGAGAAAAGGGGAGATAGAAAAGGGGGAGTGAGAAAAGGGGGAGCGAGAAAAGGTGAGCAAGAAAAGGGGAGAGATAAAAGGGGGAGACAGGAAAGGGGAAAGAGGAAAGGGGTGAGATGAAAGGGAAGAGGGGAAAGAGGGAGATGGGAAAGGGGGAGAGAGGAAAGGGAAGGGGAGAGAGAGGAAATTGGGAGTGAGAGAAAATGGGCAGAGAGAGAAAATGCAGAGAGAGAGAGAAAAGGGTTGAGAGAGAAAATGTGAGAGATAGAAAGGGATAGAGAGAAAGGGGAGAGAGAAATGGGGAGAGAGAATGGAGAGAGAGAAAGGGACAGAGCAAAAGGGTAAGAGCAAAAGGGTGCGAGAGAAAGGGGAGAGATAAAGGGGAGAGAGAATGGGGTTAGAGAATGGGGTGAGAGAAAGGGGGAGAGAAAGGGGGAGAGAGAAAAGGGGAGAGAGAAAGTGGGATAGAGAAAGGGGAGAGAAAAACGGACGGAGTGAAAGTGGGAGAGAGAAAGGGGAAGAGGGAAAGGGGAGAGAGAAAGGGGAGAGAGAAATCGGGAGAGAAAAGGGGAGAGAGAAAGTGGGAGATAGAAAGTGGGAGAGAGAAAAGGCAGAGAAAAAAGGGGAGAGAGAGAGAAAAGGGGTGAGAGAATGGGGAGAGAGAAAGGGGAGAGCAAAAGTGGGATCGAGAAAGTGGAGAGAGAGAAAGGGGAGAGAGAGAAAGGGGAGAGAAAAACAGAGAGAGAGAAAGAGGCGAGAGAAAGGGAGTGAGAAAGTGGAGAGAGAAAGGGGTAGAGAAAGGGGAGAGAGAAAGGGGAGGGAAAAACGGACAGAGTGAAAGTGGGAGAGAGAAAGGGGAAGAGCGAAAGGGGAGAGAGAAATGGGGAGAGAGAAAGGGGAGAGAGAAAAAGGGGAGAGAGAGAGAAAAGGGGTGAGAGAATGGGGATAGAGAAAGGGGAGAGCAAAAGTGGGATCGAGAAAGTGGAGAGAGAGAAAGGGGAGAGAAAAACAGAGAGAGAGAAAGAGGAGAGAGAAAGGGAGAGAGAAAGGGGAGAGAGAAAGGGGGTAAAAGAAATGGTTATAGAGAAAGTGGAGAGAGAGAAAAGGGAGAGAGAAGAAGGGGAGAGAAAAACAGAGAGAGAGAAAGAGGAGAGAGAAAGGGAGAGAGAAAGGAGAGAGAGAAAGAGGGAGAGAAAAGGGGAGAGAGAAAGTGGGAGATAGAAAGTGGGAGAGAGAAAAGGCAGAGAGAAAAAGGGGAGAGAGAGAGAAAAGGGGTGAGAGAATGGGGAGAGAGAAGGGGGAGAGCAAAAGTGGGATCGAGAAAGTGGAGAGAGAGAAAGGGGAGAGAGAGAAAGTGGAGAGAAAAACAGAGAGAGAGAAAGAGGCGAGAGAAAGGGAGTGAGAAAGTGGAGAGAGAAAGGGGTAGAGAAAGGGGAGAGAGAAAGGGGAGAGAGAAAAGGGGAGATAGAAAAGGGGGAGTGAGAAAAGGGGGAGCGAGAAAAGGTGGAGCAAGAAAAGGGGAGAGATAAAAGGGGGAGACAGGAAAGGGGAAAGAGGAAAGGGGTGAGATGAAAGGGAAGAGGGGAAAGAGGGAGATGGGAAAGGGGGAGAGAGGAAAGGGAAGGGGAGAGAGAGGAAATTGGGAGTGAGAGAAAATGGGCAGAGAGAGAAAATGCAGAGAGAGAGAGAAAAGGGTTGAGAGAGAAAATGTGAGAGATAGAAAGGGATAGAGAGAAAGGGGAGAGAGAAATGGGGAGAGAGAATGGAGAGAGAGAAAGGGACAGAGCAAAAGGGTAAGAGCAAAAGGGTGCGAGAGAAAGGGGAGAGATAAAGGGGAGAGAGAATGGGGTTAGAGAATGGGGTGAGAGAAAGGGGGAGAGAAAGGGGGAGAGAGAAAAGGGGAAAGTGGGATAGAGAAAGGGGAGAGAAAAACGGACGGAGTGAAAGTGGGAGAGAGAAAGGGGAAGAGGGAAAGGGGAGAGAGAAAGGGGAGAGAGAAATCGGGAGAGAAAAGGGGAGAGAGAAAGTGGGAGATAGAAAGTGGGAGAGAGAAAAGGCAGAGAAAAAAGGGGAGAGAGAGAGAAAAGGGGTGAGAGAATGGGGAGAGAGAAAGGGGAGAGCAAAAGTGGGATCGAGAAAGTGGAGAGAGAGAAAGGGGAGAGAGAGAAAGGGGAGAGAAAAACAGAGAGAGAGAAAGAGGCGAGAGAAAGGGAGTGAGAAAGTGGAGAGAGAAAGGGGTAGAGAAAGGGGAGAGAGAAAGGGGAGGGAAAAACGGACAGAGTGAAAGTGGGAGAGAGAAAGGGGAAGAGCGAAAGGGGAGAGAGAAATGGGGAGAGAGAAAGGGGAGAGAGAAAAAGGGGAGAGAGAGAGAAAAGGGGTGAGAGAATGGGGATAGAGAAAGGGGAGAGCAAAAGTGGGATCGAGAAAGTGGAGAGAGAGAAAGGGGAGAGAAAAACAGAGAGAGAGAAAGAGGAGAGAGAAAGGGAGAGAGAAAGGGGAGAGAGAAAGGGGGTAAAAGAAATGGTTATAGAGAAAGTGGAGAGAGAGAAAAGGGAGAGAGAAGAAGGGGAGAGAAAAACAGAGAGAGAGAAAGAGGAGAGAGAAAGGGAGAGAGAAAGGAGAGAGAGAAAGAGGGAGGGAGAACAGGGAGGGAGAGCGGGGAGACAGAACGGGGAGACAGAACGGGGAGAGAGAACGGGGAGAGAGAACAGGGAGAGAGAATGGGGGAGAGAAAGGGGGGAGAAAGAAAGGGGGGAGATAAAGGGGAGAGAGAATGGAGTTAGAGAATGGGGTGAGAGAAAGGGGGAGAGAAAGGGGGAGAGAGAAAAGGGGAGAGAGAAAGTGGTATAGAGAAAGTGGAGAGAGAGAAAGGGGAGAGAGAGAAAGAGGAGAGAAAAACAGAGAGAGAGAAAGAGGAGAGAGAAAGGGAGAGAGAAAGGGGGTAAAAGAAATGGTTATAGAGAAAGGGGGAGAGAGAAAGGGGGAGAAAGTAGGAGAGAGGAAGGGGAGGTAGAAAAGGGGGAGAGTGGAAGAGGGGAGATTGAAGAAAAGGGGAGAGAGAGAAGGGGAAGATAGAGAGAGAGGGTGAGAGATGGTTTAGAGCATGGAGAGAGTGAAAAGGAGATTAGAGATAAAATCGGGGAAAAAGAAGAGTAAAAGGGAGAGTGAGGGGGAGAGAGAAAGGGGGAGAGAAAAGGGGAGAGAGAAAGTGGGATATAGAAAGTGGGAGAGTGAAAAGACAGAGAGAAAAAGGGGAGAGAGAGAGAAAAGGGGTAAGAGAATCGGGTGAGAGAAAGGGGAGGGCAAAAGTGGGATCAAGAAAGTGGAGAGAGAGAAAGGGGAGAGAGAAGGGGAGAGAAAAACAGAGAGAGAGAAAGAGGAGAGAGAAAGGGAGAGAGAAAGGGGAGAGAGAAAGAGGGAGGGAGAACAGGGAGGGAGAACGGGGAGACAAAACGGGGAGACAGAACGGGGAGACAGAACGGGGAGAGAGAACGGGGAGAGAGAACAGGGAGAGCGAATGGGGGAGAGAAAGGGGGGAGAAAGAAAGGGGGAGAGATAAAGGGGAGAGAGAATGGGGTTAGAGAATGGGGTGAGAGAAAGGGGGAGAGAAAGGGGGAGAGAGAAAAGGGGAGAGAGAAAGTGGGATAGAGAAAGGGGAGAGAAAAATAGATAGAGTGAAAGTGGGAGAGAGAAAGGGGAAGAAAGGGGAAGAGAGAAATGGGGAGAGAGAAAGGGGAGAGAGAAAGGAGAGAGAGAAAGGGTAGAGAAAGGGGAGAGAGAAAGGGGAAGAGAGAAAGGGGAGAAGAGAAATGGGGAGAGAGAAAGGGGAGAGAGAAAGGGGACAGAAAGGGGAGAAAGGGGGAGTGAGAAAGGGGGATTGAGAAAGTAGGAGAGAGAAAGGGGAGGTAGAAAATGGGAAGAATGGAAATGGGGAGATCGAGGAAAAGGAGAGAGAGAGTAAATGAGAAGATAGAGAGAGAGGGTGAGAGAGATGGTTTAGAGCATGGAGAGAGTGAAAAGCAGATGAGAGATGAAATCGGGGAAAGTGAAAACGGACGAGTAAAAGGGAGAGTGAGGGGGAGAGAGAAAGGGGGAGAGAGAAAAGGGGAGAGAGAAAGGGGAGAGAGAAAGGGGAGAGAGAAATGGGGAGAGAGAAAGTGGGAGAGAGAAAGTGGGATAGAGAAAGGGGAGAGAGAGAGAAAAGGGAGAGAGAAAGGGGGAGAGAGAAAGGGTAGAGAGAAAGGGGAGAGAGAAAGGGGAGAGAGAAAGGGGAGAGAGAAAGTGGAGAGAGAAAAGGGGGAAGGGAAAAAGGGAAGAGAGAAAAAATGGGGAGAGAGCGAAAATGGGGAGGTAGTAAAGGGGAGAGAGAAAGGGGGAAAGAGAAAGGGAGAGAGGAAAGGGGGAGAGAGAAAGGGGAGAGAGAAAGGGGAGAGAGAAAGGGGAGAGAGAAAGTGGGATAGAGAAAGGGGAGAGAAAAACGGACAGTGAAAGTGGGAGAGAGAAAGGGGAAGAGAGAAAGGGGAGAGAAAAGGGGAGATAGAAAGTTGGAGAGAGAAAAGGCAGAGAGAAAAAGGGGAGAGAGAGAGAAAATGGGTGAGAGAATAGGGAGAGAGAAAGGGGAGAGAAAAACAGAGAGAGAGAAAGGGAGAGAGAAAGGGGTAGAGAAAGGGGAGAGAGAAAGGGGAGAGAGAAAGGGGAGATAGAAAGGGGAGAGAGAAAGGGGAGAGAGAAAGGGGAGAGAGAAAGGGGAGAGAGAAATGGGAGAGAGAAAGTGGGAGAGAGAAAGTGGGAGAGAGATAGGCGAGAGAGAGTAAAGGCAGTGAGAAAATGGGGAGAGAGAAAAGGGGATGGAGAATGGTGGAGAGAGAAAGGGGAGAGTGAAAGTGGGATAGAGAAAGTGGAGGGAGAGAGAAAGGGGAGAGAGAAAGGGGAGAGAAAAGGGGGAGAGAGGAAAGGGGGAAGGGAAAAGGGGGAAGAGAGAGAAAATGGGGGAGATAGTAGATAGAAAGTGGAGAGGCAGGGGGAGTGAGGGGGACGATTGAGGGGGAGAAAAGTTGGGAAGGTGTGAGAAAGATGGTTTAGAGAGTGGGGGAATGAAAAGGATAGGAGAGAGAAAAGAGTGGAGCAAGGGGGAATGAGAGATGGGGAAAGTGTAAAGGGGTTGATAGAATGGGAGATGGGGAGAGGGTGTAAGAGAGGGGGAGAGATAAAGGGGGAGAGAGAAAGAGGAGAGAGAAAGTGGAGAGCAAAAATGGAAAGACAAAAGGGGAGAGAGAAAAGGGGAGAGAGAAAAGGGGGAGTGAGAAAAGGGAAGAGATAAAAGGGGGAGAGAGGATAGGGTGAAAAGCAATGGAATAGAGAGGAAAGAGGGAGAGTGGAAAGGGGAGAGGGGAAAGGTGAGACAGGAAATGGGGAGAGAGAGGAAATGGGGATAGAGGGAGAAAAGGTTAAGTGAGATGGTTTATTGAGTGGGGAGAGTGAAAAGGAGATAAAATCAGGGAGAGAGAAAAGGGAGGCATGAGAAGCAGAGTGAGGGGGAGAGAAAGGGGAGAGAGAAAGGGGAGAGAGAAAGGGGAGAGGAAAGGGGAGAGAGAGAAAGGGGAGAGAAAAACAGAGAGACAGAAAGAGGAGAGAGAAAGGGAGAGAGAAAGTGGAGAGAGGAAGGGGTAAAGAAAGGGGAGAGAGAAAGGGGAGAGAAAAACAGACAGAGTGAGAGTGGGAGAGAGAAAGGGGAAGAGAGAAAGGGGAGTGAGAAAGGGGAGAGAGAAATGGGGAGAGAGAAAGGGGAGTGAGAAAAAGGGGAGAGAGAGAGAAAAGGGGTGAGAGAATGGGGATAGAGAAAGGGGAGAGCAAAAGTGGGATCGAGAAAGGGGAGAGAGAGAATGGGGAGAGAAAAGGGAGAGAGAAAGGGGGTAAAAGAAATGGGTATAGAGTAAGGGGGAGAGAGAAAGGGGAGAGAGAACGGGGAGGGAGAACAGGGAGGGAGAACGGGGAGACAGAACGGGGAGAGAGTACAGGGAGAGAGAACAGGGAGAGAGAATGGGGAGAGAAAGGGGGGAGAGAGAAAGGGGGAGAGATAAAGGGGAGAGCGAATGGGGTTTGGAGAATGGGGTGAGAGAAAGGGGGAGAGAAACGGGGAGAGAGAGAGAAAAGGGGAGAGAGAAAGTGGGATAGAGAAAGGGGAGAGAAAAACAGACAGTGAAAGTGGGAGAGAGAAAGCGGAAGAGAGAAAGGGGAGAGAGAAAGGGGAGAGAGAAATGGGGAGAGAAAAGGGGAGATAGAAAGTTGGAGAGAGAAAGGCAGAGAGAAAAAGGGGAGAGAGAGAGAAAAGGGGTGAGAGAATAGGGAGAGAGAAAAGGGAGAGAAAAACAGAGAGAGAGAAAGAGGAGAGAGAAAGGGAGAGAGAAAGGGGTAGAGAAAGGGGAGAGAGAAAGGGGAGAGAGAAAGGGGAGAGAGAAAGGGGAGAGAGAAATGGGAGAGAGAAATGGGAGAGAGAAAGTGGGAGAGAGAAAGTGGGATAGATAAAGTGGAGAAAGAGAAAGGGGAGAGAGAGAAAGGGGAGAGAAAAACAGAGAGAGAAAGAGGAGAGAGAAAGGGAGAGAGAAAGTGGAGAGAGAAATGGGTAGAGAAAGGGGAGAGAGAAAGGGGAGAGAAAAACAGACAGAGTGAAAGTGGGAGAGAGAAAGGGGTAGAGAAAGGGGGAGAGAAAAAGGGGGAGAGAAATGGGCAGAGAGAAAGGTGAGAGAGAATGGGGGAGAGAGAAAGGGGAGAGCAAAAGTGGGCTCGAGAAAGTGAAGAGAGAGAAAGGGGAGAGAGAGAAAGGGGAGAGAAAAACAGAGAAAGAGAAAGAGGAGAGAGAAAGGGGAGAGAGAAAGGGGAGAGAAAAAGGGGAGAGAGAAAGGGGTAGAGAAAGGGGTAGAGAAAGGGGAGAGAGAAAGGGGAGAGAGAACGGGGAGGGAGAACAGGGAGGGAGAACGGGGAGACAGAACGGGGAGAGAGTACAGGGAGAGAGAACAGGGAGAGAGAATGGGGAGAGAAAGGGGGGAGAGAGAAAGGGGGAGAGATAAAGGGGAGAGCGAATGGGGTTTGGAGAATGGGGTGAGAGAAAGGGGGAGAGAAACGGGGAGAGAGAAAAGGGGAGAGAGAAAGTGGGATAGAGAAAGGGGAGAGAAAAACAGACAGTGAAAGTGGGAGAGAGAAAGCGGAAGAGAGAAAGGGGAGAGAGAAAGGGGAGAGAGAAATGGGGAGAGAAAAGGGGAGAGAGAAATGGGGAGAGAAAAGGGGAGATAGAAAGTTGGAGAGAGAAAGGCAGAGAGAAAAAGGGGAGAGAGAGAGAAAAGGGGTGAGAGAATAGGGAGAGAGAAAAGGGAGAGAAAAACAGAGAGAGAGAAAGAGGAGAGAGAAAGGGAGAGAGAAAGGGGTAGAGAAAGGGGAGAGAGAAAGGGGAGAGAGAAAGGGGAGAGAGAAAGGGGAGAGAGAAATGGGAGAGAGAAAGTGGGAGAGAGAAAGTGGGATAGATAAAATGGAGAAAGAGAAAGGGGAGAGAGAGAAAGGGGAGAGAGAAAGGGGAGAGAAAAGGGGGAGAGAGGAAAGGGGGAAGGGAAAAGGGGGAAGAGAGAGAAAATGGGGGAGATAGTAGATAGAAAGTGGAGAGGCAGGGGGAGTGAGGGGGACGATTGAGGGGGAGAAAAGTTGGGAAGGTGTGAGAAAGATGGTTTAGAGAGTGGGGGAATGAAAAGGATAGGAGAGAGAAAAGAGTGGAGCAAGGGGGAATGAGAGATGGGGAAAGTGTAAAGGGGTTGATAGAATGGGAGATGGGGAGAGGGTGTAAGAGAGGGGGAGAGATAAAGGGGGAGAGAGAAAGAGGAGAGAGAAAGTGGAGAGCAAAAATGGAAAGACAAAAGGGGAGAGAGAAAAGGGGAGAGAGAAAAGGGGGAGTGAGAAAAGGGAAGAGATAAAAGGGGGAGAGAGGATAGGGTGAAAAGCAATGGAATAGAGAGGAAAGAGGGAGAGTGGAAAGGGGAGAGGGGAAAGGTGAGACAGGAAATGGGGAGAGAGAGGAAATGGGGATAGAGGGAGAAAAGGTTAAGTGAGATGGTTTATTGAGTGGGGAGAGTGAAAAGGAGATAAAATCAGGGAGAAAGAAAAGGGAGGCATGAGAAGCAGAGTGAGGGGGAGAGAAAGGGGAGAGAGAAAGGGGAGAGAGAAAGGGGAGAGGAAAGGGGAGAGAGAGAAAGGGGAGAGAAAAACAGAGAGACAGAAAGAGGAGAGAGAAAGGGAGAGAGAAAGTGGAGAGAGGAAGGGGTAAAGAAAGGGGAGAGAGAAAGGGGAGAGAAAAACAGACAGAGTGAGAGTGGGAGAGAGAAAGGGGAAGAGAGAAAGGGGAGTGAGAAAGGGGAGAGAGAAATGGGGAGAGAGAAAGGGGAGTGAGAAAAAGGGGAGAGAGAGAGAAAAGGGGTGAGAGAATGGGGATAGAGAAAGGGGAGAGCAAAAGTGGGATAGAGAAAGGGGAGAGAAAAACAGACAGTGAAAGTGGGAGAGAGAGAATGGGGAGAGAAAGGGGAGAGAGAAAGGGGGTAAAAGAAATGGGTATAGAGTAAGGGGGAGAGAGAAAGGGGAGAGAGAACGGGGAGGGAGAACAGGGAGGGAGAACGGGGAGACAGAACGGGGAGAGAGTACAGGGAGAGAGAACAGGGAGAGAGAATGGGGAGAGAAAGGGGGGAGAGAGAAAGGGGAGAGATAAAGGGGAGAGCGAATGGGGTTTGGAGAATGGGGTGAGAGAAAGGGGGAGAGAAACGGGGAGAGAGAAAAGGGGAGAGAGAAAGTGGGATAGAGAAAGGGGAGAGAAAAACAGACAGTGAAAGTGGGAGAGAGAAAGCGGAAGAGAGAAAGGGGAGAGAGAAAGGGGAGAGAGAAAAGGGGAGATAGAAAGTTGGAGAGAGAAAGGCAGAGAGAAAAAGGGGAGAGAGAGAGAAAAGGGGAGAGAGAAAGTGGGATAGAGAAAGGGGAGAGAAAAACAGACAGTGAAAGTGGGAGAGAGAAAGCGGAAGAGAGAAAGGGGAGAGAGAAAGGGGAGAGAGAAATGGGGAGAGAAAAGGGGAGATAGAAAGTTGGAGAGAGAAAGGCAGAGAGAAAAAGGGGAGAGAGAGAGAAAAGGGGTGAGAGAATAGGGAGAGAGAAAAGGGAGAGAAAAACAGAGAGAGAGAAAGAGGAGAGAGAAAGGGAGAGAGAAAGGGGTAGAGAAAGGGGAGAGAGAAAGGGGAGAGAGAAAGGGGAGAGAGAAAGGGGAGAGAGAAATGGGAGAGAGGATGTGGGAGAGAGAAAGTGGGATAGATAAAGTGGAGAAAGAGAAAGGGGAGAGAGAGAAAGGGGAGAGAAAAACAGAGAGAGAAAGAGGAGAGAGAAAGGGAGAGAGAAAGTGGAGAGAGAAATGGGTAGAGAAAGGGGAGAGAGAAAGGGGAGAGAAAAACAGACAGAGTGAAAGTGGGAGAGAGAAAGGGGTAGAGAAAGGGGGAGAGAAAAAGGGGGAGAGAAATGGGCAGAGAGAAAGGTGAGAGAGAATGGGGGAGAGAGAAAGGGGAGAGCAAAAGTGGGCTCGAGAAAGTGAAGAGAGAGAAAGGGGAGAGAAAAACGGAGAAAGAGAAAGAGGAGAGAGAAAGGGGAGAGAAAAAGGGGAGAGAGAAAGGGGTAGAGAAAGGGGTAGAGAAAGGGGAGAGAGAAAGGGGAGAGAAAAACGGACAGAGTGAAAGTGGGAGAGAGAAAGGGGAAGAGAGAAAGGGGAGAGAGAAAGGGGAGAGAGAAATGGGAGAAATGGGGAGAGAGAAAGGGGAGAGAGAAAAAGGGGAGAGAGAGAGAAAAGGGGTGAGAGAATGGGGATAGAGAAAGGGGAGAGCAAAAGTGGGATCGAGAAAGTGGAGAGAGAGAAAGGGGAGAGAGAAAGGGAGAGAGAAAGGGGAGAGAGAAAGGGGAGGGAGAACAGGGAGGGAGAACGGGGAGACAGAACAGGGAGAGAGAACAGGGAGAGAGAATGGGGGAGAGAAAGGGGGAGAGAGAAAGGGGGAGAGATAAAGGGGAGAGAGAATGGGGTTAGAGAATGGGGAGAGAAAAGGGGAGAGAGAAATTGGGAGAGAGAAAGGGCATAAAAGAAATGGGTATAGAGAAAGGGTGAGAGAGAAAGGGGAGAGAGAACAGGGAGGGAGAATGGGGAGACAGAACGGGGAGACAGAACGGGGAGACAGAACGTGGAGACAGAACAGGGAGAGAGAACAGGGAGAGAAATGGGGGAGAGAGAAAGGGGGAGAGAGAATGGGGTTAGAGAATGGGATGAGAGAAAGGGGGAGAGAGAAAAGGGGAGAGAGAAAGTGGGTGAGAGAAAGGGGGAGAGAAAAAGGGGGAGAGAAATGGACAGAGAGAAAGGGGGAGAGAGAATGGGGTTAGAGAATGGGATGAGAGAAAGGGGGAGAGAGAAAAGGGGAGAGAGAAAGTGGGTGAGAGAAAGGGGGAGAGAAAAAGGGGGAGAGAAATGGACAGAGAGAAAGGGGAGAGAGAATGGGAGAGAGAGAAAGGGGAGAGCAAAAGTGGGCTCGAGAAAGTGAAGAGAGAGAAAGGGGAGAGAGAGAAAGGGGAGAGAAAAACGGAGAAAGAGAAAGAGGAGAGAGAAAGGGGAGAGAGAAAGGGGAGAGTGAAGGGGAGAGAGAAAGGGGGTAAAAGAAATGGGCATAGAGAAACGGGGAGAGAGAATGGGGAGAACAGGGAGGGAGAACGGGGAGACAGAACAGGGAGACAGAACGGGGAGAGAGAACGGGGAGAGAGAACGGGGAGAGAGAACGGGGAGAGATAAAGGGGGGAGAGAGAAAGGGGGAGAGAGAAAGGGGGAGAGAGAAAGGGGAGAGAGAAAGTGGCAGAGAGAAAGCGGGATAGAGAAAGGGGAGAGAGAGAGAAAGGAGAGAGAAAATGGGGAGAGACAAAGGGGAGAGAGAAAGGGGAGAGAGAAAGGGGAGAGAGAAAGGGGAGAGAGAAAATGTGGAGTGAGAAAAAGGGGAATGAGAAAAAGAGGAGCGAGTAAAGGGGAGAGAGAAAAGGGGAAGAGAGAAAGGGTGAGAGAGGAAAGGGGAGAGAGGAAAGTGGAGAGAGGAAAGGGGAAGGGAAAAGGGGGAAGAGAGAGAAAATGGGGGAGATAGTAAAGGGGAGAGAGAAGGGAGAGAGAGGGGAATGAGTGTGGGGGAGAAAAGATGGGAGGGTGTGAGAGAGATAGTTTAGAGAGTGGGGGAATGAAAAGGAGAGGAGAGAGAAAAGGGTGGAGCAAGGGGGGGTGAGAGAGATGTGTAAAGAGTAAAGGGGTAGAGAGAATGGGAGATGAGGAGAGGTTAAAGAGAGGGGAGAGATAAAGGGGAGAGAGAAAGGGGAGAGAGAAAGGGGAGAGAGAAAAGGGGAGATAGAAAAGGGGGAGTGAGAAAAGGGGGAGCGAGAAAAGGTGGAGCAAGAAAAGGGGAGAGATAAAAGGGGGAGACAGGAAAGGGGAAAGAGGTAAGGGGTGAGATGAAAGGGAAGAGGGGAAAGAGGGAGATGGGAAAGGGGTAGAGAGGAAAGGGAAGGGGAGAGAGAGGAAATTGGGAGTGAGAGAAAATGGGCAGAGAGAGAAAATGCAGAGAGAGAGAGAGAAAAGGGTTGAGAGAGAAAATGTGAGAGATAGAAAGGGATAGAGAGAAAGGGGCAGAGAGAAATGGGGAGAGAGAATGGGGTGAGAGAAAGGGGGAGAGAAAGGGGGAGAGAGAAAAGGGGAGAGAGAAAGTGGGATAGAGAAAGGGGAAGAGCGAAAGGGGAGAGAGAAATGGGGAGAGAGAAAGGGGAGAGAGAAAAAGGGGAGAGAGAGAGAAAAGGGGTGAGAGAATGGGGATAGAGAAAGGGGAGAGCAAAAGTGGGATCGAGAAAGTGGAGAGAGAGAAAGGGGAGAGAAAAACAGAGAGAGAGAAAGAGGAGAGAGAAAGGGAGAGAGAAAGGGGAGAGAGAAAGGGGGTAAAAGAAATGGTTATAGAGAAAGTGGAGAGAGAGAAAAGGGAGAGAGAAGAAGGGGAGAGAAAAACAGAGAGAGAGAAAGAGGAGAGAGAAAGGGAGAGAGAAAGGAGAGAGAGAAAGAGGGAGAGAAAAGGGGAGAGAGAAAGTGGGAGATAGAAAGTGGGAGAGAGAAAAGGCAGAGAGAAAAAGGGGAGAGAGAGAGAAAAGGGGTGAGAGAATGGGGAGAGAGAAAGGGGAGAGCAAAAGTGGGATCGAGAAAGTGGAGAGAGAGAAAGGGGAGAGAGAGAAAGTGGAGAGAAAAACAGAGAGAGAGAAAGAGGCGAGAGAAAGGGAGTGAGAAAGTGGAGAGAGAAAGGGGTAGAGAAAGGGGAGAGAGAAAGGGGAGAGAGAAAAGGGGAGATAGAAAAGGGGGAGTGAGAAAAGGGGGAGCGAGAAAAGGTGGAGCAAGAAAAGGGGAGAGATAAAAGGGGGAGACAGGAAAGGGGAAAGAGGAAAGGGGTGAGATGAAAGGGAAGAGGGGAAAGAGGGAGATGGGAAAGGGGGAGAGAGGAAAGGGAAGGGGAGAGAGAGGAAATTGGGAGTGAGAGAAAATGGGCAGAGAGAGAAAATGCAGAGAGAGAGAGAAAAGGGTTGAGAGAGAAAATGTGCGAGATAGAAAGGGATAGAGAGAAAGGGGAGAGAGAAATGGGGAGAGAGAATGGAGAGAGAGAAAGGGACAGAGCAAACGGGTAAGAGCAAAAGGGTGCGAGAGAAAGGGGAGAGATAAAGGGGAGAGAGAATGGGGTTAGAGAATGGGGTGAGAGAAAGGGGGAGAGAAAGGGGGAGAGAGAAAAGGGGAGAGAGAAAGTGGGATAGAGAAAGGGGAGAGAAAAACGGACGGAGTGAAAGTGGGGGAGAGAAAGGGGAAGAGGGAAAGGGGAGAGAGAAAGGGGAGAGAGAAATCGGGAGAGAAAAGGGGAGAGAGAAAGTGGGAGATAGAAAGTGGGAGAGAGAAAAGGCAGAGAAAAAAGGGGAGAGAGAGAGAAAAGGGGTGAGAGAATGGGGAGAGAGAAAGGGGAGAGCAAAAGTGGGATCGAGAAAGTGGAGAGAGAGAAAGGGGAGAGAGAGAAAGGGGAGAGAAAAACAGAGAGAGAGAAAGAGGCGAGAGAAAGGGAGTGAGAAAGTGGAGAGAGAAAGGGGTAGAGAAAGGGGAGAGAGAAAGGGGAGGGAAAAACGGACAGAGTGAAAGTGGGAGAGAGAAAGGGGAAGAGCGAAAGGGGAGAGAGAAATGGGGAGAGAGAAAGGGGAGAGAGAAAAAGGGGAGAGAGAGAGAAAAGGGGTGAGAGAATGGGGATAGAGAAAGGGGAGAGCAAAAGTGGGATCGAGAAAGTGGAGAGAGAGAAAGGGGAGAGAAAAACAGAGAGAGAGAAAGAGGAGAGAGAAAGGGAGAGAGAAAGGGGAGAGAGAAAGGGGGTAAAAGAAATGGTTATAGAGAAAGTGGAGAGAGAGAAAAGGGAGAGAGAAGAAGGGGAGAGAAAAACAGAGAGAGAGAAAGAGGAGAGAGAAAGGGAGAGAGAAAGGAGAGAGAGAAAGAGGGAGGGAGAACAGGGAGGGAGAGCGGGGAGACAGAACGGGGAGACAGAACGGGGAGAGAGAACGGGGAGAGAGAACAGGGAGAGAGAATGGGGGAGAGAAAGGGGGGAGAAAGAAAGGGGGGAGATAAAGGGGAGAGAGAATGGAGTTAGAGAATGGGGTGAGAGAAAGGGGGAGAGAAAGGGGGAGAGAGAAAAGGGGAGAGAGAAAGTGGTATAGAGAAAGTGGAGAGAGAGAAAGGGGAGAGAGAGAAAGAGGAGAGAAAAACAGAGAGAGAGAAAGAGGAGAGAGAAAGGGAGAGAGAAAGGGGGTAAAAGAAATGGTTATAGAGAAAGGGGGAGAGAGAAAGGGGGAGAAAGTAGGAGAGAGGAAGGGGAGGTAGAAAAGGGGGAGAGTGGAAGAGGGGAGATTGAAGAAAAGGGGAGAGAGAGAAGGGGAAGATAGAGAGAGAGGGTGAGAGATGGTTTAGAGCATGGAGAGAGTGAAAAGGAGATTAGAGATAAAATCGGGGAAAAAGAAGAGTAAAAGGGAGAGTGAGGGGGAGAGAGAAAGGGGGAGAGAAAAGGGGAGAGAGAAAGTGGGATATAGAAAGTGGGAGAGTGAAAAGACAGAGAGAAAAAGGGGAGAGAGAGAGAAAAGGGGTAAGAGAATCGGGTGAGAGAAAGGGGAGGGCAAAAGTGGGATCAAGAAAGTGGAGAGAGAGAAAGGGGAGAGAGAAGGGGAGAGAAAAACAGAGAGAGAGAAAGAGGAGAGAGAAAGGGAGAGAGAAAGGGGAGAGAGAAAGAGGGAGGGAGAACAGGGAGGGAGAACGGGGAGACAAAACGGGGAGACAGAACGGGGAGAGAGAACGGGGAGAGAGAACGGGGAGAGAGAACAGGGAGAGCGAATGGGGGAGAGAAAGGGGGGAGAAAGAAAGGGGGAGAGATAAAGGGGAGAGAGAATGGGGTTAGAGAATGGGGTGAGAGAAAGGGGGAGAGAAAGGGGGAGAGAGAAAAGGGGAGAGAGAAAGTGGGATAGAGAAAGGGGAGAGAAAAATAGACAGAGTGAAAGTGGGAGAGAGAAAGGGGAAGAAAGGGGAAGAGAGAAATGGGGAGAGAGAAAGGGGAGAGAGAAAGGAGAGAGAGAAAGGGTAGAGAAAGGGGAGAGAGAAAGGGGAAGAGAGAAAGGGGAGAAGAGAAATGGGGAGAGAGAAAGGGGAGAGAGAAAGGGGACAGAAAGGGGAGAAAGGGGGAGTGAGAAAGGGGGATTGAGAAAGTAGGAGAGAGAAAGGGGAGGTAGAAAATGGGAAGAATGGAAATGGGGAGATCGAGGAAAAGGAGAGAGAGAGTAAATGAGAAGATAGAGAGAGAGGGTGAGAGAGATGGTTTAGAGCATGGAGAGAGTGAAAAGCAGATGAGAGATGAAATCGGGGAAAGTGAAAACGGACGAGTAAAAGGGAGAGTGAGGGGGAGAGAGAAAGGGGGAGAGAGAAAAGGGGAGTGAGAAAGGGGAGAGAGAAAGGGGAGAGAGAAATGGGGAGAGAGAAAGTGGGAGAGAGAAAGTGGGATAGAGAAAGGGGAGAGAGAGAGAAAAGGGAGAGAGAAAGGGGGAGAGAGAAAGGGTAGAGAGAAAGGGGAGAGAGAAAGGGGAGAGAGAAAGGGGAGAGAGAAAGTGGAGAGAGGAAAGGGGGAAGGGAAAAAGGGAAGAGAGAAAAAATGGGGAGAGAGCGAAAATGGGGAGGTAGTAAAGGGGAGAGAGAAAGGGGGAAAGAGAAAGGGAGAGAGGAAAGGGGGAGAGAGAAAGGGGAGAGAGAAAGGGGAGAGAGAAAGGGGAGAGAGAAAGTGGGAGAGAGAGAGAAAGGGAAGAGAGAAAATGGGATGAGAGAAAGGGGAGAGAGAATGGGGAGGGAAAAAGAGGGAGAGAGAACGGGGAGAGAGAACGGGGAGAGAGAACGGGGAGAGAGAACGGGGAGGGAGAATGGAGTGAGAGAATGGGGAGAGAGAACGGGGAGAGAGAATAGGGAGAGAGAACGGGGAGAGAGAAATAGGCAGAAAGAAAGGGGGAGAGCGAAAGGGGGAGAGAGAAAGGGGGAGATAAAAAGGGGGAGAGAGAAAGGAGGAGAGAGAAAGTGGGAGAGAGACAGGGGAGAGAGAAATAGGCAAAGAGAAAGGGGGAGAGTGAAAGGGGGAGACAGAAAGGGCAGAGAGAAAGTGTGAGTGAGAAAGGGGGAGAGAGAAAGGGGATGAGAGAAAGGGGGGAGAGAGAGTGGGAGACAAAGTGGGAGAGAGAAATTGGGATAGAAAAGTGGGAGAGAGAAAGGGGAGAGAGAAAGGGGAGAGAGAAAAGGGGAGAAAGAAAAGGGGAGAGAGATAAGGGAAGAAAGAAAAGGGCGAGTCAGAAAAGGGGAGCCAGAAAAGGGGCAGCGAGAAAATGGGGAGCAAGGAAAGGGAAGAGATAAAAGGGGGAGAGAGGATAGGGGTGAGAAGAAAGGGGAGAGAGGAAATGAGAGACAGGAAAGTGGGAGAGTGGAAAGGGGGAGAGAGGAAAGGTGAGAGGGGAAAGATGAGAGAGAGGAAATGGAGAGAGAGAGAAAATGGGGAAAGAGAGAAAATGGGGAGAGTGAGAAAAAGGTTGAGAGAGAAAAGGTGAGAGAGAAAAGGTGAGTGAGAAAAGGTGAGTGAGAGAAAGGGGGAGAGAGAAAGGGAAGAGAGAGACAGAGGAGAAAAAGGGGAGAGAGAAAAGGGGAGAGAGAAAGGATGATAGTGAAAGGGGAGAGAGAAAGGGGGAGAGAGAAAGTAGGAGAGAGAAAGTGGAGGTAGAAAAGGGGAGAGTGGAAAGGGGAGATAGAGCAAAAGGGGAGCGAGAGAAAAGGGAAAGATAGAGAGAAAAGGGGAAGATAGAGAGAGAGGGTGAGAGATGGTTTAGAGCACGGGGAGGGTGAAAAGCAGATGAGAGATAAAATCAGGGAAAAAGAAGAGTAAAGGGGAGAGTGAGGGGGAGAGAGAAAGGGGGAGACAGAAAAGGGGAGAGAGAAAGTGGGAGAGAGAAAGTGGGAGAGAGATAGGCGAGAGAGAGTAAAGGCAGTGAGAAAATGGGGAGAGAGAAAAGGGGATGGAGAATGGTGGAGAGAGAAAGGGGAGAGTGAAAGTGGGATAGAGAAAGTGGAGGGAGAGAGAAAGGGGAGAGAGAAAGGGGAGAGAAAAGGGGGAGAGAGGAAAGGGGGAAGGGAAAAGGGGGAAGAGAGAGAAAATGGGGAGAGAGAGAAAATGGGGGAGATAGTAGAGAGAAAGTGGAGAGGCAGGGGGAGTGAGGGGGACGATTGAGGGGGAGAAAAGGTGGGAAGGTGTGAGAAAGATGGTTTAGAGAGTGGGGGAATGAAAAGGATAGGAGAGAGAAAAGAGTGGAGCAAGGGGGAATGAGAGATGGGGAAAGTGTAAAGGGGTTGATAGAATGGGAGATGGGGAGAGGGTGTAAGAGAGGGGGAGAGATAAAGGGGGAGAGAGAAAGGGGAGAGAGAAAGTGGAGAGCAAAAATGGAAAGACAAAAGGGGAGAGAGAAAAGGGGGAGTGAGAAAAGGTAAGAGATAAAAGGGGGAGAGAGGATGGGGTGAAAAGCAATGGAAGAGAGAGGAAAGAGGGAGAGGGGAAAGGTGAGACAGGAAATGGGGAGAGAGAGGAAATGGGGATAGAGGGAGAAAAGGTTAAGAGAGATGGTTTATTGAGTGGGGAGAGTGAAAAGGAGATAAAATCAGGGAGAGAGAAAAGGGAGGCATGAGAAGCAGAGTGAGGGGGAGAAAAGGGGAGAGAGAAAGGGGAGAGAGAAAGGGGAGAGAGAAAGGGGAGAGAGAAAGGGGAGAGAGAAAGGGGAGAGAGAAAGTGGAGAGCGAAAATGGAGAGACAAAAGGGGAGAGAGAAAAGGGGGAGTGAGAAAAGGGAAGAGATAAAAGGGGGAGAGAGGACAGGGTGAAAATAAATGGAAGAGAGAGGAAAGAGGGAGAGTGGAAAGGGGAGAGGGGAAAGGTGAGACAGGAAATGGGGAGAGAGGGAGAAAAGGTTAAGAGAGATGGTTTATTGAGTGGGGAGAGTGAAAAGGAGATAAAATCGGGGAGAGAGAAAAGGGAGGAGTGAGAGGCAGAGTGAGGGGGAGAGAAAGGGGAGAGAGAGAAAGGGGAGAGAAAAACAGAGAGAGAGAAAGAGGAGAGAGAAAGGGAGAGAGAAAGTGAAGAGAGAAAGGGTTTAGAGAAAGGGGAGAGAGAAAGGGGAGACAAAAACGGACAGAGTGAAAGTCGGAGAGAGAAAGGGGGAGAGAGAAAGGAGAAGAGAGAAAGGAGAGAGAGAAAGGGGAGAGAGAAAGGGGAGAGAGAAATGGGGAGATAGAAAGGGGAGAGAGAAAAAGGGGAGAGAGAGAGAGAAAGGGCGAGAGAAAGGGGAGAGAGAACGAAAGGGAGAACGAGGAGACAGAATGGGGAGAGAGAACAGGGAGAGAGAAAAGGGAGAGAGAATGGGGGAGAGAAAGGGGGAGAGAGAAAGGGGGAGAGATAAAGGGGAAAGAGAATGGGGTTAGAGAATGGGGTGAGAGAAAGGGGGAGAGAAAGGGGGAGAGAGAAAGGGGAAGAGAGAAAGGAGAGAGAGAAAGGGGAGAGAGAAATGGGGAGATAGAAAGGGGAGAGAGAAAAAGGGGAGAGAGAGAGAGAGAGAAAGGGCGAGAGAAAGGGGAGAGAGAACGGGGAGGGAGAAAGAGGAGACAGAATGGGGAGAGAGAACAGGGAGAGAGAATGGGGGAGAGAAAGGGGGAGAGATAAAGGGGAAAGAGAATGGGGTTAGAGAATGGGGTGAGAGAAAGGGGGAGAGAGAAAAGGGGAGAGAGAAAGTGGGATAGAGAAAGGGGAGAGAAAAACGGACAAAGTGAAAGTGGGAGAGAGAAAGGGGAAAAGAGAAAGGGGAGAGAGAAAAGGCAGAGAGAAAAAGGGGAGAGAGAATGGGGAGAGAGAAAGGGGAGAGCAAATGTGGGATCGAGAAAGTGGAGAGAGAGAAAGGGGAGAGAAAAACAGAGAGAGAGAAAGAGGAGAGAGAAAGGGAGAGAGAAAGTGGAGAGAGAAAGGGGTAGAGAAAGGGGAGAGAGAAAGGGGAGAGAGAAAGGGGAGAGAGAAAGTGGAGAGAGAAAGTGGGAGAGAGAAAGTGGGATAGATAAAGTTGGATAGAGAAAGTGGAGAGAGAGAAAGGGGAGAGAGAGAAAGGGGAGAGAAAAACAGAGAGAGAGAAAGGGGAGAGAGAAAGGGGAGAGAGAGAAAGGGGTAGAGAAAGGGGAGAGAGAAAGGGGAGAGAGAAAGTGGGAGTGAGAAAGTGGGAGAGAGAAAGTGGGATAGATAAAGTGGGATAGAGAAAGTGGAGAGAGAGAAAGGGGAGAGAGAGAAAGGGGATAGAAAAACAGAGAGAAAGAAAGAGGAGAGAGAAAGGGGAGAGAGAAAGGGGAGAGAGAAAGTGGGAGAGAGAAAGGGGAGAGAGAGAAAGGGGAGAGAAAAATAGAGAGAGAGAAAGAGGCGAGAGAAAGGGAGAGAGAAAGTGGAGAGAGAAAGGGGAGAGAGAAAGGGGAGAGAGAAAGGGGAGAGAAAAACAGACAGAGTGAAAGTCGGAGAGAGAAAGGGGAAGAGAGAAAGGAGAGAGAGAAAGGGGAGAGAGAAATGGGGAGATAGAAAGGGGAGAGAGTAAAAGGGGAGAGAGAGAGAAAAGGGGTGAGAGAATGGGGATAGAGAAAGGGGAGAGCAAAAGTGGGATCGAGAAAGTGGAGAGAGAGAAAGGGGAGAGAAAAACAGAGAGAGAGAAAGAGGAGAGAAAGGGGAGAGAGAAAGGGGGTAAAAGAAATGGGTATAGAGAAAGGGGGAGAGAGAAAGGGGAGAGAGAACGGGGAGGGAGAACAAGGAGGGAGAACAGGGAGACATAACGGGGAGACAGAATGGGGAGAGAGAACAGGGAGAGAGAATGGGGGAGAGATAAAGGGGAGAGAGAATGGGGTTAGAGAATGGGGTGAGAGAAAGGGGGAGTGAAAGGGGGAGTGAAAGGGGGAGAGAGAAAGTGGGAGAGAGAAAGTGGGAGAGAGAAAGTGGGAGAGAGATAGGCGAGAGAGAGTAAAGGCAGTGAGAAAAAGGGGAGAGAGAAAAGGGGATGGAGAATGGGGGAGAGAGAAAGGGGAGAGTGAAAGTGGGATAGAGAAAGTGGAGGGAGAGAGAAAGGGGAGAGAGAAAGGGGAGAGAAAAGGGGGAGAGAGAAAGGGGAGAGAGAAAGTGGGAGAGAGAAAGTGGAGAGAGGAAAGGGGGAAGGGAAAAAGGGAAGAGAGAAAAAATGGGGAGAGAGCGAAAATGGGGAGGTAGTAAAGGGGAGAGAGAAAGGGGGAAAGAGAAAGGGAGAGAGGAAAGGGGGAGAGAGAAAGGGGAGAGAGAAAGGGGAGAGAGAAAGGGGAGAGAGAAAGTGGGAGAGAGAGAGAAAGGGAAGAGAGAAAATGGGATGAGAGAAAGGGGAGAGAGAATGGGGAGGGAAAAAGAGGGAGAGAGAACGGGGAGAGAGAACGGGGAGAGAGAACGGGGAGAGAGAACGGGGAGGGAGAATGGAGTGAGAGAATGGGGAGAGAGAACGGGGAGAGAGAATAGGGAGAGAGAACGGGGAGAGAGAAATAGGCAGAAAGAAAGGGGGAGAGCGAAAGGGGGAGAGAGAAAGGGGGAGATAAAAAGGGGGAGAGAGAAAGGAGGAGAGAGAAAGTGGGAGAGAGACAGGGGAGAGAGAAATAGGCAAAGAGAAAGGGGGAGAGTGAAAGGGGGAGACAGAAAGGGCAGAGAGAAAGTGTGAGTGAGAAAGGGGGAGAGAGAAAGGGGATGAGAGAAAGGGGGGAGAGAGAGTGGGAGACAAAGTGGGAGAGAGAAATTGGGATAGAAAAGTGGGAGAGAGAAAGGGGAGAGAGAAAGGGGAGAGAGAAAAGGGGAGAAAGAAAAGGGGAGAGAGATAAGGGAAGAAAGAAAAGGGCGAGTCAGAAAAGGGGAGCCAGAAAAGGGGCAGCGAGAAAATGGGGAGCAAGGAAAGGGAAGAGATAAAAGGGGGAGAGAGGATAGGGGTGAGAAGAAAGGGGAGAGAGGAAATGAGAGACAGGAAAGTGGGAGAGTGGAAAGGGGGAGAGAGGAAAGGTGAGAGGGGAAAGATGAGAGAGAGGAAATGGAGAGAGAGAGAAAATGGGGAAAGAGAGAAAATGGGGAGAGTGAGAAAAAGGTTGAGAGAGAAAAGGTGAGAGAGAAAAGGTGAGTGAGAAAAGGTGAGTGAGAGAAAGGGGGAGAGAGAAAGGGAAGAGAGAGACAGAGGAGAAAAAGGGGAGAGAGAAAAGGGGAGAGAGAAAGGATGATAGTGAAAGGGGAGAGAGAAAGGGGGAGAGAGAAAGTAGGAGAGAGAAAGTGGAGGTAGAAAAGGGGAGAGTGGAAAGGGGAGATAGAGCAAAAGGGGAGCGAGAGAAAAGGGAAAGATAGAGAGAAAAGGGGAAGATAGAGAGAGAGGGTGAGAGATGGTTTAGAGCACGGGGAGGGTGAAAAGCAGATGAGAGATAAAATCAGGGAAAAAGAAGAGTAAAGGGGAGGGTGAGGGGGAGAGAGAAAGGGGGAGACAGAAAAGGGGAGAGAGAAAGTGGGAGAGAGAAAGTGGGAGAGAGATAGGCGAGAGAGAGTAAAGGCAGTGAGAAAATGGGGAGAGAGAAAAGGGGATGGAGAATGGTGGAGAGAGAAAGGGGAGAGTGAAAGTGGGATAGAGAAAGTGGAGGGAGAGAGAAAGGGGAGAGAGAAAGGGGAGAGAAAAGGGGGAGAGAGGAAAGGGGGAAGGGAAAAGGGGGAAGAGAGAGAAAATGGGGAGAGAGAGAAAATGGGGGAGATAGTAGAGAGAAAGTGGAGAGGCAGGGGGAGTGAGGGGGACGATTGAGGGGGAGAAAAGGTGGGAAGGTGTGAGAAAGATGGTTTAGAGAGTGGGGGAATGAAAAGGATAGGAGAGAGAAAAGAGTGGAGCAAGGGGGAATGAGAGATGGGGAAAGTGTAAAGGGGTTGATAGAATGGGAGATGGGGAGAGGGTGTAAGAGAGGGGGAGAGATAAAGGGGGAGAGAGAAAGGGGAGAGAGAAAGTGGAGAGCAAAAATGGAAAGACAAAAGGGGAGAGAGAAAAGGGGGAGTGAGAAAAGGTAAGAGATAAAAGGGGGAGAGAGGATGGGGTGAAAAGCAATGGAAGAGAGAGGAAAGAGGGAGAGGGGAAAGGTGAGACAGGAAATGGGGAGAGAGAGGAAATGGGGATAGAGGGAGAAAAGGTTAAGAGAGATGGTTTATTGAGTGGGGAGAGTGAAAAGGAGATAAAATCGGGGAGAGAGAAAAGGGAGGAGTGAGAGGCAGAGTGAGGGGGAGAGAAAGGGGAGAGAGAGAAAGGGGAGAGAAAAACAGAGAGAGAGAAAGAGGAGAGAGAAAGGGAGAGAGAAAGTGAAGAGAGAAAGGGTTTAGAGAAAGGGGAGAGAGAAAGGGGAGACAAAAACGGACAGAGTGAAAGTCGGAGAGAGAAAGGGGGAGAGAGAAAGGAGAAGAGAGAAAGGAGAGAGAGAAAGGGGAGAGAGAAAGGGGAGAGAGAAATGGGGAGATAGAAAGGGGAGAGAGAAAAAGGGGAGAGAGAGAGAGAAAGGGCGAGAGAAAGGGGAGAGAGAACGAAAGGGAGAACGAGGAGACAGAATGGGGAGAGAGAACAGGGAGAGAGAAAAGGGAGAGAGAATGGGGGAGAGAAAGGGGGAGAGAGAAAGGGGGAGAGATAAAGGGGAAAGAGAATGGGGTTAGAGAATGGGGTGAGAGAAAGGGGGAGAGAAAGGGGGAGAGAGAAAGGGGAAGAGAGAAAGGAGAGAGAGAAAGGGGAGAGAGAAATGGGGAGATAGAAAGGGGAGAGAGAAAAAGGGGAGAGAGAGAGAGAGAGAAAGGGCGAGAGAAAGGGGAGAGAGAACGGGGAGGGAGAAAGAGGAGACAGAATGGGGAGAGAGAACAGGGAGAGAGAATGGGGGTGAGAAAGGGGGAGAGATAAAGGGGAAAGAGAATGGGGTTAGAGAATGGGGTGAGAGAAAGGGGGAGAGAGAAAAGGGGAGAGAGAAAGTGGGATAGAGAAAGGGGAGAGAAAAACGGACAAAGTGAAAGTGGGAGAGAGAAAGGGGAAAAGAGAAAGGGGAGAGAGAAAAGGCAGAGAGAAAAAGGGGAGAGAGAATGGGGAGAGAGAAAGGGGAGAGCAAATGTGGGATCGAGAAAGTGGAGAGAGAGAAAGGGGAGAGAAAAACAGAGAGAGAGAAAGAGGAGAGAGAAAGGGAGAGAGAAAGTGGAGAGAGAAAGGGGTAGAGAAAGGGGAGAGAGAAAGGGGAGAGAGAAAGGGGAGAGAGAAAGTGGAGAGAGAAAGTGGGAGAGAGAAAGTGGGATAGATAAAGTTGGATAGAGAAAGTGGAGAGAGAGAAAGGGGAGAGAGAGAAAGGGGAGAGAAAAACAGAGAGAGAGAAAGGGGAGAGAGAAAGGGGAGAGAGAGAAAGGGGTAGAGAAAGGGGAGAGAGAAAGGGGAGAGAGAAAGTGGGAGTGAGAAAGTGGGAGAGAGAAAGTGGGATAGATAAAGTGGGATAGAGAAAGTGGAGAGAGAGAAAGGGGAGAGAGAGAAAGGGGATAGAAAAACAGAGAGAGAGAAAGAGGAGAGAGAAAGGGGAGAGAGAAAGGGGAGAGAGAAAGTGGGAGAGAGAAAGGGGAGAGAGAGAAAGGGGAGAGAAAAATAGAGAGAGAGAAAGAGGCGAGAGAAAGGGAGAGAGAAAGTGGAGAGAGAAAGGGGAGAGAGAAAGGGGAGAGAGAAAGGGGAGAGAAAAACAGACAGAGTGAAAGTCGGAGAGAGAAAGGGGAAGAGAGAAAGGAGAGAGAGAAAGGGGAGAGAGAAATGGGGAGATAGAAAGGGGAGAGAGTAAAAGGGGAGAGAGAGAGAAAAGGGGTGAGAGAATGGGGATAGAGAAAGGGGAGAGCAAAAGTGGGATCGAGAAAGTGGAGAGAGAGAAAGGGGAGAGAAAAACAGAGAGAGAGAAAGAGGAGAGAAAGGGGAGAGAGAAAGGGGGTAAAAGAAATGGGTATAGAGAAAGGGGGAGAGAGAAAGGGGAGAGAGAACGGGGAGGGAGAACAAGGAGGGAGAACAGGGAGACATAACGGGGAGACAGAATGGGGAGAGAGAACAGGGAGAGAGAATGGGGGAGAGAGAAAGGGGGAGAGATAAAGGGGAGAGAGAATGGGGTTAGAGAATGGGGTGAGAGAAAGGGGGAGTGAAAGGGGGAGTGAAAGGGGGAGAGAGAAAGTGGGAGAGAGAAAGTGGGAGAGAGAAAGTGGGACAGAGATAGGCGAGAGAGAGTAAAGGCAGTGAGAAAAAGGGGAGAGAGAAAAGGGGATGGAGAATGGGGGAGAGAGAAAGGGGAGAGTGAAAGTGGGATAGAGAAAGTGGAGGGAGAGAGAAAGGGGAGAGAGAAAGGGGAGAGAAAAGGGGGAGAGAGAAAGGGGAGAGAGAAAGTGGGAGAGAGAAAGTGGGAGAGAGAAAGGGGAGAGAGAAAGGGGAGAGAGAAAGGGAAGAGAGAGAAAATGGGATAGATAAAGTGGGATAGATAAAGTGGGATAGAGAAAGTGGAGAGAGAGAAAGGGGAGAGAGAGAAAGGGGAGAGAAAAACAGAGAGAGAGAAAGAGGAGAGAGAAAGGAGAGAGAGAAAGGGGAGAGAGAAAGTGGGAGAGAGAAAGGGGAGAGAGAAAGGGGAGAGAGAAAGTGGGAGAGAGAAAGTGGGAGAGAGAAAATGGGATAGATAAAGTGGGATAGATAAAGTGGGATAGAGAAAGTGGAGAGAGAGAAAGGGGAGAGAGAGAAAGGGGAGAGAAAAACAGAGAGAGAGAAAGAGGAGAGAGAAAGGAGAGAGAGAAAGGGGAGAGAGAAAGTGGGAGAGAGAAAGGGGAGAGAGAGAAAGGGGAGAGAAAAACAGAGAGAGAGAAAGAGGAGAGAGAAAGGGAGAGAGAAAGTGGAGAGAAAGGGGAGAGAAAAACGGACAGAGTGAAAGTCGGAGAGAGAAAGGGTAAGAGAGAAAGGAGAGAGAGAAAGGGGAGAGAGAAATGGGGAGAGAGAAAGGGGAGAGAGAAAAAGGGGAGAGAGAGAGAAAAGGGGTGAGAGAATGGGGATAGAGAAAGGGGAGAGCAAAAGTGGGATCGAGAAAGTGGAGAGAGAGAAAGGGGAGAGAGAAAGGGGAAGAGAGAAAGGGGAAGAGAGAAAGGGGAGAGAGAAAGGGGAGAGAGAAATGGGGAGAGAAAAGGGGAGAGAGAAAGTGGGAGATAGAAAGTGGGAGAGAGAAAAGGCAGAGAGAAAAAGGGAGAGAGAGAGAAAAGGGGTGAGAGAATGGGGAGAGAGAAAGGGGAGATCAAAAGTGGGATCAAGAAAGTGGAGAGAGAGAAAGGGGAGAGAAAAACAGAGAGAGAGAAAGAGGAGAGAGAAAGGGAGAGAGAAAGTGGAGAGAGAAAGGGGTAGAGAAAGGGGAGAGAGAAAGGGGAGAGAGAAAGTGGGAGTGAGAAAGTGGGAGAGAGAAAGTGGGATAGATAAAGTGGGATAGAGAAAGTGGAGAGAGAGAAAGGGGAGAGAGAGAAAGGGGAGAGAAAAACAGAGAGAGAGAAAGAGGAGAGAGAAAGGGGAGAGAGAAAGGGTAGAGAGAAAGTGGGAGAGAGAAAGGGGAGAGAGAGAAAGGGGAGAGAAAAATAGAGAGAGAGAAAGAGGCAAGAGAAAGGGAGAGAGAAAGTGGAGAGAGAAAGGGGAGAGAGAAAGGGGAGAGAAAATCAGACAGAGTGAAAGTCGGAGAGAGAAAGGGGAAGAGAGAAAGGAAAGAGAGAAAGGGGAGAGAGAAATGGGGAGATAGAAAGGGGAGAGAGTAAAAGGGGAGAGAGAGAGAAAAGGGGTGAGAGAATGGGGATAGAGAAAGGGGAGAGCAAAAGTGGGATCGAGAAAGTGGAGAGAGAGAAAGGGGAGAGAAAAACAGAGAGAGAGAAAGAGGAGAGAAAGGGGAGAGAGAAAGGGGAGAGAGAAAGGGGGTAAAAGAAATGGGTATAGAGAAAGGGGGAGAGAGAAAGGGGAGAGAGAACGGGGAGGGAGAACAAGGAGGGAGAACAGGGAGACATAACGGGGAGACAGAATGGGGAGAGAGAACAGGGAGAGAGAATGGGGGAGAGAGAAAGGGGGAGAGATAAAGGGGAGAGAGAATGGGGTTAGAGAATGGGGTGAGAGAAAGGGGGAGTGAAAGGGGGAGTGAAAGGGGGAGAGAGAAAGTGGGAGAGAGAAAGTGGGAGAGAGAAAGTGGGAGAGAGATAGGCGAGAGAGAGTAAAGGCAGTGAGAAAAAGGGGAGAGGGAAAAGGGGATGGAGAATGGGGGAGAGAGAAAGGGGAGAGTGAAAGTGGGATAGAGAAAGTGGAGGGAGAGAGAAAGGGGAGAGAGAAAGGGGAGAGAAAAGGGGGAGAGAGGAAAGGGGGAAGGGAAATGGGGGAAGAGAGAGAAAATGGGGAGAGAGAGAAAATGGGGGAGATAGTAGAGAGAAAGTGGAGAGGCAGGGGGAGTGAGGGGGACGAGTGAGGGGGAGAAGAGGTGGGAAGGTGTGAGAAAGATGGTTTAGAGTGTGGGGGAATGAAAAGGATAGGAGAGAGAAAAGAGTGGAGCAAGGGGGAGTGAGAGATGGGGAAAGAGTAAAGGGGTTGATAGAATGGGAGATGGGGAGAGGGTGTAAGAGATGGGGAGAGATAAAGGGGGAGAGAGAAAGGGGAGAGAGAAAGTGGAGAGCGAAAATGGAGAGACAAAAGGGGAGAGAGAAAAGGGGAGAGAGAAAAGGGGGAGTGAGAAAAGGGAAGAGATAAAAGGGGGAGAGAGGATAGGGTGAAAAGAAATGGAAGAGAGAGGAAAGAGGGAGAGTTGAAAGGGGAGAGGGGAAAGGTGAGAGAGGAAATGGGGAGAGAGAGGAAATGGGGAGAGAGGGAGAAAAGGTTAAGAGAGATGGTTTATTGAGTGGGGAGAGTGAAAAGGAGATAAAATCAGGGAGAGAGAAAAGGGAGGCGTGAGAGGCAGAGTGAGGGGGAGAGAAAGGGGAGAGAGAAAGGGGAGAGAGAAAGGGGAGAGAGAAAGGGGAGAGAGTAAGGGCAGAGGAAGGGGAGAGAGAGAAAGGGGAGAGAAAAACAGAGAGAGAGAAAGAGGAGAGAGAAAGGGAGTGAGAAAGTGGAGAGAGAAAGGGGTAGAGAAAGGGGAGAGAGAAAGGGGAGAGAAAAACAGACAGAGTGAGAGTGGGAGAGAGAAAGGGGAAGAGAGAAAGGGGAGAGAGAAAGGGGAGAGAGAAAGGGGAGAGAGAAATGGGGAGAGAGAAAGGGGAGAGAGAGAAAGGGGAGAGAAAAACAGAGAGAGAGAAAGAGGAGAGAGAAAGGGAGAGAGAAAGGGGAGAGAGAAAGGGGGTAAAAGAAATGGGTATAGAGAAAGGGGGAGAGAGTAAGGGGAGAGAGAACGGGGAGGGAGAACAGGGAGGGAGAACGGGGAGACAGAACGGGGAGAGAGAACAGGGAGAGCGAATGGGGAGAGAAAGGGGGGAGAGAGAAAGGGGGGAGAGAGAAAGGGGGAGAGATAAAGGGGAGAGCGAATGGGGTTGGAGAATGGGGTGAGAGAAAGGGGGAGAGAGAAAAGGGGAGAGAGAAAGTGGGATAGAGAAAGGGGAGAGAGAAATGGGGAGAGAAAAGGGGAGATAGAAAGTGGGAGAGAGAAAAGGCAGAGAGAAAAAGGGGAGAGAGAGAGAAAAGGGGTGAGAGAATGGGGAGAGTGAAAGGGGAGAGAGAAAGGGGAGAGAGAGAAAGTGGAGAGAAAAACAGATAGAGAGAAAGAGGAGAGAGAAAGGGGAGAGAGAAAGGGGAGAGAAAAACGGACAGAGTGAAAGTCGGAGAGAGAAAGGGGAAGAGAGAAAGGAGAGAGAGAAAGGGGAGAGAGAAATGGGGAGGTAGAAAGGGGAGAGAGAAAAAGGGGAGAGAGAAAAAGGGGAGAGAGAGAGAAAAGGGGTGAGAGAATGGGGATAGAGAAAGGGGAGAGCAAAAGTGGGATCGAGAAAGTGGAGAGAGAGAAAGGGAAGAGAAAAACAGAGGGAGAGAAAGAGGAGAGAAAGGGGTAGAGAAAGGGGAGAGAGAAAGGGGAGAGAGAAAGTGGCAGAGAGAAAGTGGGATAGATAAAGTGGGATAGAGAAAGTGGAGAGAGAGAAAGGGGAGAGAGAGAAAGGGGAGAGAAAAACAGAGAGAGAGAAAGAGGAGAGAGAAAGGAGAGAGAGAAAGGGGAGAGAGAAAGGGGAGAGAGAGAAAGGGGAGAGAAAAACAGAGAGAGAGAAAGAGGAGAGAGAAAGGGAGAGAGAAAGTGGAGAGAGAAAGGGGTAGAGAAAGGGGAGAGAAAAATGGACAGAGTGAAAGTCGGAGAGAGAAAGGGTAAGAGAGAAAGGAGAGAGGGAAAGGGGAGAGAGAAATGGGGAGAGAGAAAGGGGAGAGAGAAAAAGGGGAGAGAGAGAGAAAAGGGGTGAGAGAATGGGGATAGAGAAAGGGGAGAGCAAAAGTGGGATCGAGAAAGTGGAGAGAGAGAAAGGGGAGAGAGAAAGGGGAAGAGAGAAAGGGGAGAGAGAAAGGGGAGAGAGAAATGGGGAGAGAAAAGGGGAGAGAGAAAGTGGGAGATAGAAAGTGGGAGAGAGAAAAGGCAGAGAGAAAAAGGGGAGAGAGAGAGAAAAGGGGTGAGAGAATGGGGAGAGAGAAAGGGGAGATCAAAAGTGGGATCGAGAAAGTGGAGAGAGAGAAAGGGGAGAGAAAAACAGAGAGAGAGAAAGAGGAGAGAGAAAGGGAGAGAGAAAGTGGAGAGAGAAAGGGGTAGAGAAAGGGGAGAGAGAAAGGGGAGAGAGAAAGTGGGAGTGAGAAAGTGGGAGAGAGAAAGTGGGATAGATAAAGTGGGATAGAGAAAGTGGAGAGAGAGAAAGGGGAGAGAGAGAAAGGGGAGAGAAAAACAGAGAGAGAGAAAGAGGAGAGAGAAAGGGGAGAGAGAAAGGGTAGAGAGAAAGTGGGAGAGAGAAAGGGGAGAGAGAGAAAGGGGAGAGAAAAATAGAGAGAGAGAAAGAGGCGAGAGAAAGGGAGAGAGAAAGTGGAGAGAGAAAGGGGAGAGAGAAAGGGGAGAGAGAAAGGGGAGAGAAAAACAGACAGAGTGAAAGTCAGAGAGAGAAAGGGGAAGAGAGAAAGGAGAGAGAGAAAGGGGAGAGAGAAATGGGGACATAGAAAGGGGAGAGAGAAAAAGGGGAAAGAGAGAGAAAAGGGGTGAGAGAATGGGGATAGAGAAAGGGGAGAGCAAAAGTGGGATCGAGAAAGTGGAGAGAGAGAAAGGGGAGAGAAAAACAGATAGAGAGAAAGAGGAGAGAAAGGGGAGAGAGATAGGGGGTAAAAGAAATGGGTATAGAGAAAGGGGGAGAGAGAAAGGGGAGAGAGAACGGGGAGGGAGAACAAGGAGGGAGAACAGGGAGACATAACGGGGAGACAGAATGGGGAGAGAGAACAGGGAGAGAGAATGGGGGAGAGAGAAAGGGGGAGAAAAGGGGAGAGAGAATGGGGTTAGAGAATGGGGTGAGAGAAAGGGGGAGTGAAAGGGGGAGAGAGAAAGTGGGAGAGAGAAAGTGGGAGTGAGAAAGTGGGAGAGAGATAGGCGAGAGAGATTAAAGGCAGTGAGAAAAAGGGGAGAGAGAAAAGGGGATGGAGAATGGGGGAGAGAGAAAGGGGAGAGTGAAAGTGGGATAGAGAAAGTGGAGGGAGAGAGAAAGGGGAGAGAGAAAGGGGAGAGAAAAGGGGGAGAGAGGAAAGGGGGAAGGGAAAAGGGGGAAGAGAGAGAAAATGGGGAGAGAGAGAAAATGGGGGAGATAGTAGAGAGAAAGTGGAGAGGCAGGGGGAGTGAGGGGGACGAGTGAGGGGGAGAAAAGGTGGGAAGGTGTGAGAAAGATGGTTTAGAGTGTGGGGGAATGAAAAGGATAGGAGAGAAAAAAGAGTGGAGCAAGGGGGAGTGAGAGATGGGGAAAGAGTAAAGGGGTTGATAGAATGGGAGATGGGGAGAGGGTGTAAGAGATGGGGAGAGATAAAGGGGGAGAGAGAAAGGGGAGAGCGAAAATGGAGAGACAAAAGGGGAGAGAGAAAAGGGGAGAGAGAAAAGGGGGAGTGAGAAAAGGGAAGATTTAAAAGGGGAGAGAGGATAGGGTGAAAAGAAATGGAAGAGAGAGGAAAGAGGGAGAGTGGAAAGGGGAGAGGGGAAAGGTGAGAGAGGAAATGGGGAGAGAGAGGAAATGGGGAGAGAGGGAGAAAAGGTTAAGAGAGATGGTTTATTGAGTGGGGAGAGTGAAAAGGAGATAAAATCAGGGAGAGAGAAAAGGGAGGCGTGAGAGGCAGAGTGAGGGGGAGAGAAAGGGGAGAGAGAAAGGGGAGAGAGAAAGGGGAGAGGAAAGGGGAGAGAGAGAAAGGGGAGAGAAAAACAGAGAGAGAGAAAGAGGAGAGAGAAAGGGAGTGAGAAAGTGGAGAGAGAAAGGGGTAGAGAAAGGGGAGAGAGAAAGGGGAGAGAAAAACAGACAGAGTGAGAGTGGGAGAGAGAAAGGGGAAGAGAGAAAGGGGAGAGAGAAAGGGGAGAGAGAAATGGGGAGAGAGAAAGGGGAGAGGAAAGGGGAGAGAGAGAAAGGGGAGAGAAAAACAGAGACAGAGAAAGAGGAGAGAGAAAGGGAGAGAGAAAGGGGAGAGAGAAAGGGGGTAAAAGAAATGGGTATAGAGAAAGGGGGAGAGAGTAAGGGGAGAGAGAACGGGGAGGGAGAACAGGGAGGGAGAACGGGGAGACAGAACGGGGAGAGAGAACAGGGAGAGCGAATGGGGAGAGAAAGGGGAGAGAGAGAAAGGGGGGAGAGAGAAAGGGGGAGAGATAAAGGGGAGAGCGAATGGGGTTGGAGAATGGGGTGAGAGAAAGGGGAGAGAGAAAAGGGGAGAGAGAAAGTGGGATAGAGAAAGGGGAGAGAGAAATGGGGAGAGAAAAGGGGAGATAGAAAGTGGGAGAGAGAAACGGCAGAGAGAAAAAGGGGAGAGAGAGAGAAAAGGGGTGAGAGAATGGGGAGAGTGAAAGGGGAGAGAAAAACAGAGAGAGAGAAAGAGGAGAGAGAAAGGGGTAGAGAAAGGGGAGAGAGAAAGGGCAGAGAGAGAAAGTGGAGAGAAAAACAGATAGAGAGAAAGAGGAGAGAGAAAGGGGAGAGAGAAAGGGGAGAGAGAGAAAGGGGAGAGAAAAATAGAGAGAGAGAAAGAGGCGAGAGAAAGGGAGAGAGAAAGTGGAGAGAGAAAGGGGAGAGAGAAAGGGGAGAGAAAAACGGACAGAGTGAAAGTCGGAGAGAGAAAGGGGAAGAGAGAAAGGAGAGAGAGAAAGGGGAGAGAGAAATGGGGAGATAGAAAGGGGAGAGAGAAAAAGGGGAGAGAGAGAGAAAAGGGGTGAGAGAATGGGGATAGAGAAAGGGGAGAGCAAAAGTGGGATCGAGAAAGTGGAGAGAGAGAAAGGGGAGAGAAAAACAGAGGGAGAGAAAGAGGAGAGAAAGGGGAGAGAGAAAGGGGGTAAAAGAAATGGGTATAGAGAAAGGGGGAGAGAGAAAGGGGAGAGAGGACGGGGAGGGAGAACAAGGAGGGAGAACAGGGAGACATAACGGGGAGACAGAATGGGGAGAGAGAACAGGGAGAGAGAATGGGGGAGAGAGAAAGGGGGAGAGATAAAGGGGAGAGAGAATGGGGTTAGAGAATGGGGTGAGAGAAAGGGGGAGTGAAAGGGGGAGTGAAAGGGGGAGAGAGAAAGTGGGAGAGAGAAAGTGGGAGAGAGATAGGTGAGAGAGAGTAAAGGCAGTGAGAAAAAGGGGAGAGAGAAAAGGGGATGGAGAATGGGGGAGAGAGAAAGGGGAGAGTGAAAGTGAGATAGAGAAAGTGGAGGGAGAGAGAAAGGGGAGAGAGAAAGGGGAGAGAAAAGGGGGAGAGAGGAAAGGGGGAAGGGAAAAGGGGGAAGAGAGAGAAAATGGGGAGAGAGAGAAAATGGGGGAGATAGTAGAGAGAAAGTGGAGAGGCAGGGGGAGTGAGGGGGACGAGTGAGGGGGAGAAAAGGTGGGAAGGTGTGAGAAAGATGGTTTAGAGTGTGGGGGAATGAAAAGGATAGGAGTGAGAAAAGAGTGGAGCAAGGGGGAGTGAGAGATGGGGAAAGAGTAAAGGGGTTGATAGAATGGGAGATGGGGAGAGGGTGTAAGAGATGGGGAGAGATAAAGGGGAGAGAGAAAGGGGAGAGAGAAAGTGGAGAGCGAAAATGGAGAGACAAAAGGGGAGAGAGAAAAGGGGAGAGAGGAAAGGGGGAGTGAGAAAAGGGAAGAGATAAAAGGGGGAGAGAGGATAGGGTGAAAAGAAATGGAAGAGAGAGGAAAGAGGGAGAGTGGAAAGGGGAGAGGGGAAAGGTGAGAGAGGAAATGGGGAGAGAGGGAGAAAAGGTTAAGAGAGATGGTTTATTGAGTGGGGAGAGTGAAAAGGAGATAAAATCAGGGAGAGAGAAAAGGGAGGCGTGAGAGGCAGAGTGAGGGGGAGAGAAAGGGGAGAGAGAAAGGGGAGAGAGAAAGAGGAGAGAAAGGGGAGAGAAAGGGGAGAGAAAAACAGAGAGAGAGAAAGAGGAGAGAGAAAGGGAGTGAGAAAGTGAAGAGAGAAAGGGGTAGAGAAAGGGGAGAGAGAAAGGGGAGAGAAAAACAGACAGAGTGAGAGTGGGAGAGAGAAAGGGGAAGAGAGAAAGGGGAGAGAGAAAGGGGAGAGAGAAATGGGGAGAGAGAAAGGGGAGAGGAAAGGGGAGAGAGAGAAAGGGGAGAGAAAAACAGAGAGAGAGAAAGAGGAGAGAGAAAAGGAGAGAGAAAGTGGAGAGAGAAAGGGGTAGAGAAAGGGAAGAGAAAAACGGACAGAGTGAGAGTGGGAGAGAGAAAGGGGAAGAGAGAAAGGGGAGAAAGAAAGGGGTGAGAGAATGGGGATAGAGAAAGGGGAGAGCAAAAGTGGAATCGAGAAAGTGGAGAGAGAGAAAGGGGAGAGAGAGAAAGGGGAGAGAAAAACAGAGAGAGAGAAAGAGGAGAGAGAAAGGGAGAGATAAAGGGGCGAGAGAAAGGGGGTAAAAGAAATGGGTATAGAGAAAGGGGGAGAGAGAAAGGGGAGAGAGAACGGGGAGGGAGAACAGGGAGGGAGAACGGGGAGACAGAACGGGGAGAGAGAACAGGGAGAGAGAACAGGGAGAGCGAATGGGGAGAGAAAGGGGGGTGAGAGAAAGGGGGGAGTGAGAAATGGGGAGAGATAAAGGGGAGAGCGAATGGGGTTAGAGAATGGGGTGAGAGAAATGGGGAGAGAGAAAAGGGGAGAGAGAAAGTGGGATAGAGAAAGGGGAGAGAAAAACGGACAGTGAAAGTGTGAGAGAGAAAGGGGAGAGAGAAAGGGGAGAGAGAAATGGGGAGAGAAAAGGGGAGATAGAAAGTGGGAGAGAGAAAAGGCAGAGAGAAAAAGGGTAGAGAGAGAGAAAAGGGGTGAGAGAATGGGGAGAGTGAAAGGGGAGAGAAAAACAGAGAGAGAGAAAGAGGAGAGAGAAAGGGGTAGAGAAAGGGGAGAGAGAAAGGGGAGAGAGAAAGGGGAGAGAGAAAGTGGGAGAGAGAAAGTGGGATAGATAAAGTGGAGAGAGAGAAAAGGGAGAGAGAGAAAGTGGAGAGAAAAACAGATAGAGAGAAAGAGGAGAGAGAAAGGGAGAGAGAAAGTGGGGAGAGAAAGGGGAGAGTGAAAGGGGAGAGAAAAACAGACAGAGTGAAAGTGGGAGAGAGAAAGGGCAGAGAGAAAGGGGAGAGAAAAACGGACAGAGTGAAAGTGGGAGAGAGAAAGGGGAAGAGAGAAAGGGGAGAGAGAAAGGGGAGAGAGAAAGGGGACAGAGAAAAAGGGAGAGAGAGAGAAAAGGGGTGAGAGAATGGGGATAGAGAAAGGGGAGAGCAAAAGTGGGATTGAGAAAGTGGAGAGAGAGAAAGGGGAGAGAGAGAAAGGGGAGATAAAAACAGAGAGAGAGAAAGAGTAGAGAGAAAGGGAGAGAGAAAGGGGAGAGAGAAAAAGGGGAGAGAGAGAGAAAAGGGGTGAGAGAATGGGGATAGAGAAAGGGGAGAGCAAAAGTGGGATCGAGAAAGTGGAGAGAGAGAAAGGGGAGAGAAAAATAGAGAGAGAGAAAGAGGCGAGAGAAAGGGAGAGAGAAAGTGGAGAGAGAAAGGGGAGAGAGAAAGGGGAGAGAGAAAGGGGAGAGACAAAGGGGAGAGAAAAACAGACAGAGTGAAAGTCGGAGAGAGAAAGTGGAAGAGAGAAAGGAGAGAGAGAAAGGGGAGAGAGAAATGGGGAGATAGAAAGGGGAGAGAGAAAAAGGGGATAGAGAGAGAAAAGGGGTGAGAATGGGGATAGAGAAAGGGGAGAGCAAAAGTGGGATCGAGAAAGTGGTGAGAGAGAAAGGGGAAAGAAAAACAGAGAGAGAGAAAGAGGAGAGAAAGGGGAGAGAGAAAGGGGGTAAAAGAAATGGGTGTAGAGAAAGGGGGAGAGAGAAAGGGGAGAGAGAATGGGGAGAGAGAAAGGGGAGAGCAAATGTGGGATCGAGAAAGTGGAGAGAGAGAAAGGGGAGAGAAAAACAGAGAGAAAGGGAGAGAGAAAGTGGAGAGAGAAAGGGGTAGAGAAAGGGGAGAGAGAAAGGGGAGAGAGAAAGGGGAGAGAGAAAGTGGAGAGAGAAAGTGGAGAGAGAAAGTGGGATAGATAAAGTTGGATAGAGAAAGGGGAGAGAGAGAAAGGGGAGAGAGAGAAAGGGGAGAGAGAGAAAGGGGAGAGAAAAACAGAGAGAGAGAAAGGGGAGAGAAAAACAGAGAGAGAGAAAGAGGAGAGAGAAAGGGGTAGAGAAAGGGGAGAGAGAAAGGGCAGAGAGAGAAAGTGGAGAGAAAAACAGATAGAGAGAAAGAGGAGAGAGAAAGGGGAGAGAGAAAGGGGAGAGAGAGAAAGGGGAGAGAAAAATAGAGAGAGAGAAAGAGGCGAGAGAAAGGGAGAGAGAAAGTGGAGAGAGAAAGGGGAGAGAGAAAGGGGAGAGAAAAACGGACAGAGTGAAAGTCGGAGAGAGAAAGGGGAAGAGAGAAAGGAGAGAGAGAAAGGGGAGAGAGAAATGGGGAGATAGAAAGGGGAGAGAGAAAAAGGGGAGAGAGAGAGAAAAGGGGTGAGAGAATGGGGATAGAGAAAGGGGAGAGCAAAAGTGGGATCGAGAAAGTGGAGAGAGAGAAAGGGGAGAGAAAAACAGAGGGAGAGAAAGGGGAGAGAGAAAGGGGGTAAAAGAAATGGGTATAGAGAAAGGGGGAGAGAGAAAGGGGAGAGAGGACGGGGAGGGAGAACAAGGAGGGAGAACAGGGAGACATAACGGGGAGACAGAATGGGGAGAGAGAACAGGGAGAGAGAATGGGGGAGAGAGAAAGGGGGAGAGATAAAGGGGAGAGAGAATGGGGTTAGAGAATGGGGTGAGAGAAAGGGGGAGTGAAAGGGGGAGTGAAAGGGGGAGAGAGAAAGTGGGAGAGAGAAAGTGGGAGAGAGATAGGTGAGAGAGAGTAAAGGCAGTGAGAAAAAGGGGAGAGAGAAAAGGGGATGGAGAATGGGGGAGAGAGAAAGGGGAGAGTGAAAGTGAGATAGAGAAAGTGGAGGGAGAGAGAAAGGGGAGAGAGAAAGGGGAGAGAAAAGGGGGAGAGAGGAAAGGGGGAAGGGAAAAGGGGGAAGAGAGAGAAAATGGGGAGAGAGAGAAAATGGGGGAGATAGTAGAGAGAAAGTGGAGAGGCAGGGGGAGTGAGGGGGACGAGTGAGGGGGAGAAAAGGTGGGAAGGTGTGAGAAAGATGGTTTAGAGTGTGGGGGAATGAAAAGGATAGGAGTGAGAAAAGAGTGGAGCAAGGGGGAGTGAGAGATGGGGAAAGAGTAAAGGTGTTGATAGAATGGGAGATGGGGAGAGGGTGTAAGAGATGGGGAGAGATAAAGGGGAGAGAGAAAGGGGAGAGAGAAAGTGGAGAGTGAAAATGGAGAGACAAAAGGGGAGAGAGAAAAGGGGAGAGAGGAAAGGGGGAGTGAGAAAAGGGAAGAGATAAAAGGGGGAGAGAGGATAGGGTGAAAAGAAATGGAAGAGAGAGGAAAGAGGGAGAGTGGAAAGGGGAGAGGGGAAAGGTGAGAGAGGAAATGGGGAGAGAGGGAGAAAAGGTTAAGAGAGATGGTTTATTGAGTGGGGAGAGTGAAAAGGAGATAAAATCAGGGAGAGAGAAAAGGGAGGCGTGAGAGGCAGAGTGAGGGGGAGAGAAAGGGGAGAGAGAAAGGGGAGAGAGAAAGAGGAGAGAAAGGGGAGAGAAAGGGGAGAGAAAAACAGAGAGAGAGAAAGAGGAGAGAGAAAGGGAGTGAGAAAGTGAAGAGAGAAAGGGGTAGAGAAAGGGGAGAGAGAAAGGGGAGAGAAAAACAGACAGAGTGAGAGTGGGAGAGAGAAAGGGGAAGAGAGAAAGGGGAGAGAGAAAGGGGAGAGAGAAATGGGGAGAGAGAAAGGGGAGAGGAAAGGGGAGAGAGAGAAAGGGGAGAGAAAAACAGAGAGAGAGAAAGAGGAGAGAGAAAAGGAGAGAGAAAGTGGAGAGAGAAAGGGGTAGAGAAAGGGAAGAGAAAAACGGACAGAGTGAGAGTGGGAGAGAGAAAGGGGAAGAGAGAAAGGGGAGAAAGAAAGGGGTGAGAGAATGGGGATAGAGAAAGGGGAGAGCAAAAGTGGAATCGAGAAAGTGGAGAGAGAGAAAGGGGAGAGAGAGAAAGGGGAGAGAAAAACAGAGAGAGAGAAAGAGGAGAGAGAAAGGGAGAGATAAAGGGGCGAGAGAAAGGGGGTAAAAGAAATGGGTATAGAGAAAGGGGGAGAGAGAAAGGGGAGAGAGAACGGGGAGGGAGAACAGGGAGGGAGAACGGGGAGACAGAACGGGGAGAGAGAACAGGGAGAGAGAACAGGGAGAGCGAATGGGGAGAGAAAGGGGGGTGAGAGAAAGGGGGGAGTGAGAAATGGGGAGAGATAAAGGGGAGAGCGAATGGGGTTAGAGAATGGGGTGAGAGAAATGGGGAGAGAGAAAAGGGGAGAGAGAAAGTGGGATAGAGAAAGGGGAGAGAAAAACGGACAGTGAAAGTGGGAGAGAGAAAGGGGAGAGAGAAATGGGGAGAGAAAAGGGGAGATAGAAAGTGGGAGAGAGAAAAGGCAGAGAGAAAAAGGGTAGAGAGAGAGAAAAGGGGTGAGAGAATGGGGAGAGTGAAAGGGGAGAGAAAAACAGAGAGAGAGAAAGAGGAGAGAGAAAGGGGTAGAGAAAGGGGAGAGAGAAAGGGGAGAGAGAAAGGGGAGAGAGAAAGTGGGAGAGAGAAAGTGGGATAGATAAAGTGGAGAGAGAGAAAAGGGAGAGAGAGAAAGTGGAGAGAAAAACAGATAGAGAGAAAGAGGAGAGAGAAAGGGAGAGAGAAAGTGGGGAGAGAAAGGGGAGAGTGAAAGGGGAGAGAAAAACAGACAGAGTGAAAGTGGGAGAGAGAAAGGGCAGAGAGAAAGGGGAGAGAAAAACGGACAGAGTGAAAGTGGGAGAGAGAAAGGGGAAGAGAGAAAGGGGAGAGAGAAAGGGGAGAGAGAAAGGGGACAGAGAAAAAGGGAGAGAGAGAGAAAAGGGGTGAGAGAATGGGGATAGAGAAAGGGGAGAGCAAAAGTGGGATTGAGAAAGTGGAGAGAGAGAAAGGGGAGAGAGAGAAAGGGGAGATAAAAACAGAGAGAGAGAAAGAGTAGAGAGAAAGGGAGAGAGAAAGGGGAGAGAGAAAAAGGGGAGAGAGAGAGAAAAGGGGTGAGAGAATGGGGATAGAGAAAGGGGAGAGCAAAAGTGGGATCGAGAAAGTGGAGAGAGAGAAAGGGGAGAGAAAAATAGAGAGAGAGAAAGAGGCGAGAGAAAGGGAGAGAGAAAGTGGAGAGAGAAAGGGGAGAGAGAAAGGGGAGAGAGAAAGGGGAGAGAGAAAGGGGAGAGAAAAACAGACAGAGTGAAAGTCGGAGAGAGAAAGTGGAAGAGAGAAAGGAGAGAGAGAAAGGGGAGAGAGAAATGGGGAGATAGAAAGGGGAGAGAGAAAAAGGGGATAGAGAGAGAAAAGGGGTGAGAATGGGGATAGAGAAAGGGGAGAGCAAAAGTGGGATCGAGAAAGTGGTGAGAGAGAAAGGGGAAAGAAAAACAGAGAGAGAGAAAGAGGAGAGAAAGGGGAGAGAGAAAGGGGGTAAAAGAAATGGGTATAGAGAAAGGGGGAGAGAGAAAGGGGAGAGAGAATGGGGAGAGAGAAAGGGGAGAGCAAATGTGGGATCGAGAAAGTGGAGAGAGAGAAAGGGGAGAGAAAAACAGAGAGAAAGGGAGAGAGAAAGTGGAGAGAGAAAGGGGTAGAGAAAGGGGAGAGAGAAAGGGGAGAGAGAAAGGGGAGAGAGAAAGTGGAGAGAGAAAGTGGAGAGAGAAAGTGGGATAGATAAAGTTGGATAGAGAAAGGGGAGAGAGAGAAAGGGGAGAGAGAGAAAGGGGAGAGAAAAACAGAGAGAGAGAAAGGGGAGAGAAAAACAGAGAGAGAGAAAGAGGAGAGAGAAGGGTAGAGAAAGGGGAGAGAGAAAGGGCAGAGAGAGAAAGTGGAGAGAAAAACAGATAGAGAGAAAGAGGAGAGAGAAAGGGGAGAGAGAAAGGGGAGAGAGAGAAAGGGGAGAGAAAAATAGAGAGAGAGAAAGAGGCGAGAGAAAGGGAGAGAGAAAGTGGAGAGAGAAAGGGGAGAGAGAAAGGGGAGAGAAAAACGGACAGAGTGAAAGTCGGAGAGAGAAAGGGGAAGAGAGAAAGGAGAGAGAGAAAGGGGAGAGAGAAAGGGGAGAGAGAAAGTGGGAGAGAGAAAGGGGAGAGAGAGAAAGGGGAGAGAAAAACAGAGAGAGAGAAAGAGGAGAGAGAAAGGGAGAGAGAAAGTGGAGAGAAAGGGGAGAGAAAAACGGACAGAGTGAAAGTCGGAGGGAGAAAGGGGAAGAGAGAAAGGAGAGAGAGAAAGGGGAGAGAGAAATGGGGAGATAGAAAGGGGAGAGAGAAAAAGGGGAGAGAGAGAGAAAAGGGGTGAGAGAATGGGGATAGAGAAAGGGGAGAGCAAAAGTGGGATCGAGAAAGTGGAGAGAGAGAAAGGGGAGAGAAAAACAGAGGGAGAGAAAGAGGAGAGAAAGGGGAGAGAGAAAGGGGGTAAAAGAAATGGGTATAGAGAAAGGGGGAGAGAGAAAGGGGAGAGAGGACGGGGAGGGAGAACAAGGAGGGAGAACAGGGAGACATAACGGGGAGACAGAATGGGGAGAGAGAACAGGGAGAGAGAATGGGGGAGAGAGAAAGGGGGAGAGATAAAGGGGAGAGAGAATGGGGTTAGAGAATGGGGTGAGAGAAAGGGGGAGTGAAAGGGGGAGTGAAAGGGGGAGAGAGAAAGTGGGAGAGAGAAAGTGGGAGAGAGATAGGTGAGAGAGAGTAAAGGCAGTGAGAAAAAGGGGAGAGAGAAAAGGGGATGGAGAATGGGGGAGAGAGAAAGGGGAGAGTGAAAGTGAGATAGAGAAAGTGGAGGGAGAGAGAAAGGGGAGAGAGAAAGGGGAGAGAAAAGGGGGAGAGAGGAAAGGGGGAAGGGAAAAGGGGGAAGAGAGAGAAAATGGGGAGAGAGAGAAAATGGGGGAGATAGTAGAGAGAAAGTGGAGAGGCAGGGGGAGTGAGGGGGACGAGTGAGGGGGAGAAAAGGTGGGAAGGTGTGAGAAAGATGGTTTAGAGTGTGGGGGAATGAAAAGGATAGGAGTGAGAAAAGAGTGGAGCAAGGGGGAGTGAGAGATGGGGAAAGAGTAAAGGTGTTGATAGAATGGGAGATGGGGAGAGGGTGTAAGAGATGGGGAGAGATAAAGGGGAGAGAGAAAGGGGAGAGAGAAAGTGGAGAGCGAAAATGGAGAGACAAAAGGGGAGAGAGAAAAGGGGAGAGAGGAAAGGGGGAGTGAGAAAAGGGAAGAGATAAAAGGGGGAGAGAGGATAGGGTGAAAAGAAATGGAAGAGAGAGGAAAGAGGGAGAGTGGAAAGGGGAGAGGGGAAAGGTGAGAGAGGAAATGGGGAGAGAGGGAGAAAAGGTTAAGAGAGATGGTTTATTGAGTGGGGAGAGTGAAAAGGAGATAAAATCAGGGAGAGAGAAAAGGGAGGCGTGAGAGGCAGAGTGAGGGGGAGAGAAAGGGGAGAGAGAAAGGGGAGAGAGAAAGAGGAGAGAAAGGGGAGAGAAAGGGGAGAGAAAAACAGAGAGAGAGAAAGAGGAGAGAGAAAGGGAGTGAGAAAGTGAAGAGAGAAAGGGGTAGAGAAAGGGGAGAGAGAAAGGGGAGAGAAAAACAGACAGAGTGAGAGTGGGAGAGAGAAAGGGGAAGAGAGAAAGGGGAGAGAGAAAGGGGAGAGAGAAATGGGGAGAGAGAAAGGGGAGAGGAAAGGGGAGAGAGAGAAAGGGGAGAGAAAAACAGAGAGAGAGAAAGAGGAGAGAGAAAAGGAGAGAGAAAGTGGAGAGAGAAAGGGGTAGAGAAAGGGAAGAGAAAAACGGACAGAGTGAGAGTGGGAGAGAGAAAGGGGAAGAGAGAAAGGGGAGAAAGAAAGGGGTGAGAGAATGGGGATAGAGAAAGGGGAGAGCAAAAGTGGAATCGAGAAAGTGGAGAGAGAGAAAGGGGAGAGAGAGAAAGGGGAGAGAAAAACAGAGAGAGAGAAAGAGGAGAGAGAAAGGGAGAGATAAAGGGGCGAGAGAAAGGGGGTAAAAGAAATGGGTATAGAGAAAGGGGGAGAGAGAAAGGGGAGAGAGAACGGGGAGGGAGAACAGGGAGGGAGAACGGGGAGACAGAACGGGGAGAGAGAACAGGGAGAGAGAACAGGGAGAGCGAATGGGGAGAGAAAGGGGGGTGAGAGAAAGGGGGGAGTGAGAAATGGGGAGAGATAAAGGGGAGAGCGAATGGGGTTAGAGAATGGGGTGAGAGAAATGGGGAGAGAGAAAAGGGGAGAGAGAAAGTGGGATAGAGAAAGGGGAGAGAAAAACGGACAGTGAAAGTGTGAGAGAGAAAGGGGAGAGAGAAAGGGGAGAGAGAAATGGGGAGAGAAAAGGGGAGATAGAAAGTGGGAGAGAGAAAAGGCAGAGAGAAAAAGGGTAGAGAGAGAGAAAAGGGGTGAGAGAATGGGGAGAGTGAAAGGGGAGAGAAAAACAGAGAGAGAGAAAGAGGAGAGAGAAAGGGGTAGAGAAAGGGGAGAGAGAAAGGGGAGAGAGAAAGGGGAGAGAGAAAGTGGGAGAGAGAAAGTGGGATAGATAAAGTGGAGAGAGAGAAAAGGGAGAGAGAGAAAGTGGAGAGAAAAACAGATAGAGAGAAAGAGGAGAGAGAAAGGGAGAGAGAAAGTGGGGAGAGAAAGGGGAGAGTGAAAGGGGAGAGAAAAACAGACAGAGTGAAAGTGGGAGAGAGAAAGGGCAGAGAGAAAGGGGAGAGAAAAACGGACAGAGTGAAAGTGGGAGAGAGAAAGGGGAAGAGAGAAAGGGGAGAGAGAAAGGGGAGAGAGAAAGGGGACAGAGAAAAAGGGAGAGAGAGAGAAAAGGGGTGAGAGAATGGGGATAGAGAAAGGGGAGAGCAAAAGTGGGATTGAGAAAGTGGAGAGAGAGAAAGGGGAGAGAGAGAAAGGGGAGATAAAAACAGAGAGAGAGAAAGAGTAGAGAGAAAGGGAGAGAGAAAGGGGAGAGAGAAAAAGGGGAGAGAGAGAGAAAAGGGGTGAGAGAATGGGGATAGAGAAAGGGGAGAGCAAAAGTGGGATCGAGAAAGTGGAGAGAGAGAAAGGGGAGAGAAAAATAGAGAGAGAGAAAGAGGCGAGAGAAAGGGAGAGAGAAAGTGGAGAGAGAAAGTGGAGAGAGAAAGGGGAGAGAGAAAGGGGAGAGAGAAAGGGGAGAGAGAAAGGGGAGAGAAAAACAGACAGAGTGAAAGTCGGAGAGAGAAAGTGGAAGAGAGAAAGGAGAGAGAGAAAGGGGAGAGAGAAATGGGGAGATAGAAAGGGGAGAGAGAAAAAGGGGATAGAGAGAGAAAAGGGGTGAGAATGGGGATAGAGAAAGGGGAGAGCAAAAGTGGGATCGAGAAAGTGGTGAGAGAGAAAGGGGAAAGAAAAACAGAGAGAGAGAAAGAGGAGAGAAAGGGGAGAGAGAAAGGGGGTAAAAGAAATGGGTATAGAGAAAGGGGGAGAGAGAAAGGGGAGAGAGAATGGGGAGAGAGAAAGGGGAGAGCAAATGTGGGATCGAGAAAGTGGAGAGAGAGAAAGGGGAGAGAAAAACAGAGAGAAAGGGAGAGAGAAAGTGGAGAGAGAAAGGGGTAGAGAAAGGGGAGAGAGAGAAAGGGGAGAGAAAAATAGAGAGAGAGAAAGAGGCGAGAGAAAGGGAGAGAGAAAGTGGAGAGAGAAAGGGGAGAGAGAAAGGGGAGAGAGAAAGGGGAGAGAGAAAGGGGAGAGAAAAACAGACAGAGTGAAAGTCGGAGAGAGAAAGTGGAAGAGAGAAAGGAGAGAGAGAAAGGGGAGAGAGAAATGGGGAGATAGAAAGGGGAGAGAGAAAAAGGGGATAGAGAGAGAAAAGGGGTGAGAATGGGGATAGAGAAAGGGGAGAGCAAAAGTGGGATCGAGAAAGTGGTGAGAGAGAAAGGGGAAAGAAAAACAGAGAGAGAGAAAGAGGAGAGAAAGGGGAGAGAGAAAGGGGGTAAAAGAAATGGGTATAGAGAAAGGGGGAGAGAGAAAGGGGAGAGAGAATGGGGAGAGAGAAAGGGGAGAGCAAATGTGGGATCGAGAAAGTGGAGAGAGAGAAAGGGGAGAGAAAAACAGAGAGAAAGGGAGAGAGAAAGTGGAGAGAGAAAGGGGTAGAGAAAGGGGAGAGAGAAAGGGGAGAGAGAAAGGGGAGAGAGAAAGTGGAGAGAGAAAGTGGAGAGAGAAAGTGGGATAGATAAAGTTGGATAGAGAAAGGGGAGAGAGAGAAAGGGGAGAGAGAGAAAGGGGAGAGAAAAACAGAGAGAGAGAAAGGGGAGAGAAAAACAGAGAGAGAGAAAGAGGAGAGAGAAGGGTAGAGAAAGGGGAGAGAGAAAGGGCAGAGAGAGAAAGTGGAGAGAAAAACAGATAGAGAGAAAGAGGAGAGAGAAAGGGGAGAGAGAAAGGGGAGAGAGAGAAAGGGGAGAGAAAAATAGAGAGAGAGAAAGAGGCGAGAGAAAGGGAGAGAGAAAGTGGAGAGAGAAAGGGGAGAGAGAAAGGGGAGAGAAAAACGGACAGAGTGAAAGTCGGAGAGAGAAAGGGGAAGAGAGAAAGGAGAGAGAGAAAGGGGAGAGAGAAAGGGGAGAGAGAAAGTGGGAGAGAGAAAGGGGAGAGAGAGAAAGGGGAGAGAAAAACAGAGAGAGAGAAAGAGGAGAGAGAAAGGGAGAGAGAAAGTGGAGAGAAAGGGGAGAGAAAAACGGACAGAGTGAAAGTCGGAGGGAGAAAGGGGAAGAGAGAAAGGAGAGAGAGAAAGGGGAGAGAGAAATGGGGAGATAGAAAGGGGAGAGAGAAAAAGGGGAGAGAGAGAGAAAAGGGGTGAGAGAATGGGGATAGAGAAAGGGGAGAGCAAAAGTGGGATCGAGAAAGTGGAGAGAGAGAAAGGGGAGAGAAAAACAGAGGGAGAGAAAGAGGAGAGAAAGGGGAGAGAGAAAGGGGGTAAAAGAAATGGGTATAGAGAAAGGGGGAGAGAGAAAGGGGAGAGAGGACGGGGAGGGAGAACAAGGAGGGAGAACAGGGAGACATAACGGGGAGACAGAATGGGGAGAGAGAACAGGGAGAGAGAATGGGGGAGAGAGAAAGGGGGAGAGATAAAGGGGAGAGAGAATGGGGTTAGAGAATGGGGTGAGAGAAAGGGGGAGTGAAAGGGGGAGTGAAAGGGGGAGAGAGAAAGTGGGAGAGAGAAAGTGGGAGAGAGATAGGTGAGAGAGAGTAAAGGCAGTGAGAAAAAGGGGAGAGAGAAAAGGGGATGGAGAATGGGGGAGAGAGAAAGGGGAGAGTGAAAGTGAGATAGAGAAAGTGGAGGGAGAGAGAAAGGGGAGAGAGAAAGGGGAGAGAAAAGGGGGAGAGAGGAAAGGGGGAAGGGAAAAGGGGGAAGAGAGAGAAAATGGGGAGAGAGAGAAAATGGGGGAGATAGTAGAGAGAAAGTGGAGAGGCAGGGGGAGTGAGGGGGACGAGTGAGGGGGAGAAAAGGTGGGAAGGTGTGAGAAAGATGGTTTAGAGTGTGGGGGAATGAAAAGGATAGGAGTGAGAAAAGAGTGGAGCAAGGGGGAGTGAGAGATGGGGAAAGAGTAAAGGTGTTGATAGAATGGGAGATGGGGAGAGGGTGTAAGAGATGGGGAGAGATAAAGGGGAGAGAGAAAGGGGAGAGAGAAAGTGGAGAGCGAAAATGGAGAGACAAAAGGGGAGAGAGAAAAGGGGAGAGAGGAAAGGGGGAGTGAGAAAAGGGAAGAGATAAAAGGGGGAGAGAGGATAGGGTGAAAAGAAATGGAAGAGAGAGGAAAGAGGGAGAGTGGAAAGGGGAGAGGGGAAAGGTGAGAGAGGAAATGGGGAGAGAGGGAGAAAAGGTTAAGAGAGATGGTTTATTGAGTGGGGAGAGTGAAAAGGAGATAAAATCAGGGAGAGAGAAAAGGGAGGCGTGAGAGGCAGAGTGAGGGGGAGAGAAAGGGGAGAGAGAAAGGGGAGAGAGAAAGAGGAGAGAAAGGGGAGAGAAAGGGGAGAGAAAAACAGAGAGAGAGAAAGAGGAGAGAGAAAGGGAGTGAGAAAGTGAAGAGAGAAAGGGGTAGAGAAAGGGGAGAGAGAAAGGGGAGAGAAAAACAGACAGAGTGAGAGTGGGAGAGAGAAAGGGGAAGAGAGAAAGGGGAGAGAGAAAGGGGAGAGAGAAATGGGGAGAGAGAAAGGGGAGAGGAAAGGGGAGAGAGAGAAAGGGGAGAGAAAAACAGAGAGAGAGAAAGAGGAGAGAGAAAAGGAGAGAGAAAGTGGAGAGAGAAAGGGGTAGAGAAAGGGAAGAGAAAAACGGACAGAGTGAGAGTGGGAGAGAGAAAGGGGAAGAGAGAAAGGGGAGAAAGAAAGGGGTGAGAGAATGGGGATAGAGAAAGGGGAGAGCAAAAGTGGAATCGAGAAAGTGGAGAGAGAGAAAGGGGAGAGAGAGAAAGGGGAGAGAAAAACAGAGAGAGAGAAAGAGGAGAGAGAAAGGGAGAGATAAAGGGGCGAGAGAAAGGGGGTAAAAGAAATGGGTATAGAGAAAGGGGGAGAGAGAAAGGGGAGAGAGAACGGGGAGGGAGAACAGGGAGGGAGAACGGGGAGACAGAACGGGGAGAGAGAACAGGGAGAGAGAACAGGGAGAGCGAATGGGGAGAGAAAGGGGGGTGAGAGAAAGGGGGGAGTGAGAAATGGGGAGAGATAAAGGGGAGAGCGAATGGGGTTAGAGAATGGGGTGAGAGAAATGGGGAGAGAGAAAAGGGGAGAGAGAAAGTGGGATAGAGAAAGGGGAGAGAAAAACGGACAGTGAAAGTGGGAGAGAGAAAGGGGAGAGAGAAAGGGGAGAGAGAAATGGGGAGAGAAAAGGGGAGATAGAAAGTGGGAGAGAGAAAAGGCAGAGAGAAAAAGGGTAGAGAGAGAGAAAAGGGGTGAGAGAATGGGGAGAGTGAAAGGGGAGAGAAAAACAGAGAGAGAGAAAGAGGAGAGAGAAAGGGGTAGAGAAAGGGGAGAGAGAAAGGGGAGAGAGAAAGGGGAGAGAGAAAGTGGGAGAGAGAAAGTGGGATAGATAAAGTGGAGAGAGAGAAAAGGGAGAGAGAGAAAGTGGAGAGAAAAACAGATAGAGAGAAAGAGGAGAGAGAAAGGGAGAGAGAAAGTGGGGAGAGAAAGGGGAGAGTGAAAGGGGAGAGAAAAACAGACAGAGTGAAAGTGGGAGAGAGAAAGGGCAGAGAGAAAGGGGAGAGAAAAACGGACAGAGTGAAAGTGGGAGAGAGAAAGGGGAAGAGAGAAAGGGGAGAGAGAAAGGGGAGAGAGAAAGGGGACAGAGAAAAAGGGAGAGAGAGAGAAAAGGGGTGAGAGAATGGGGATAGAGAAAGGGGAGAGCAAAAGTGGGATTGAGAAAGTGGAGAGAGAGAAAGGGGAGAGAGAGAAAGGGGAGATAAAAACAGAGAGAGAGAAAGAGTAGAGAGAAAGGGAGAGAGAAAGGGGAGAGAGAAAAAGGGGAGAGAGAGAGAAAAGGGGTGAGAGAATGGGGATAGAGAAAGGGGAGAGCAAAAGTGGGATCGAGAAAGTGGAGAGAGAGAAAGGGGAGAGAAAAATAGAGAGAGAGAAAGAGGCGAGAGAAAGGGAGAGAGAAAGTGGAGAGAGAAAGGGGAGAGAGAAAGGGGAGAGAGAAAGGGGAGAGAGAAAGGGGAGAGAAAAACAGACAGAGTGAAAGTCGGAGAGAGAAAGTGGAAGAGAGAAAGGAGAGAGAGAAAGGGGAGAGAGAAATGGGGAGATAGAAAGGGGAGAGAGAAAAAGGGGATAGAGAGAGAAAAGGGGTGAGAATGGGGATAGAGAAAGGGGAGAGCAAAAGTGGGATCGAGAAAGTGGTGAGAGAGAAAGGGGAAAGAAAAACAGAGAGAGAGAAAGAGGAGAGAAAGGGGAGAGAGAAAGGGGGTAAAAGAAATGGGTATAGAGAAAGGGGGAGAGAGAAAGGGGAGAGAGAATGGGGAGAGAGAAAGGGGAGAGCAAATGTGGGATCGAGAAAGTGGAGAGAGAGAAAGGGGAGAGAAAAACAGAGAGAAAGGGAGAGAGAAAGTGGAGAGAGAAAGGGGTAGAGAAAGGGGAGAGAGAAAGGGGAGAGAGAAAGGGGAGAGAGAAAGTGGAGAGAGAAAGTGGAGAGAGAAAGTGGGATAGATAAAGTTGGATAGAGAAAGGGGAGAGAGAGAAAGGGGAGAGAGAGAAAGGGGAGAGAAAAACAGAGAGAGAGAAAGGGGAGAGAAAAACAGAGAGAGAGAAAGTGGAGAGAGAAAGGGAGAGAGAAAGTGGAGAGAGAAAGGGGTAGAGAAAGGGGAGAGAGAAAGGGGAGAGAAAAATGGACAGAGTGAAAGTCGAAGAGAGAAATGGGAAGAGAGAAAGGAGAGAGGGAAAGGGGAGAGAGAAATGGGGAGATAGAAAGGGGAGAGAGAAAAAGGGGAGAGAGAGAGAAAAGGAGTGAGAGAATGGGGGATAGACAAAGGGGAGAGCAAAAGTGGGATCGAGAAAGTGGAGAGAGAGAAAGGCGAGAGAAAAACAGTGAGAGAGAAAGAGGAGAGAGAAAGGGAGAGAGAAAGTGGAGAGAGAAAGGGTAGGGAGAACAGGGAGGGAGAATGGGGAGACAGAATGGGGAGAGAGAACAGGGAGAGAGAACAGGGAGAGAGAATGGTGGAGAGAAAGGGGGGAGAGCGAAAGGGGGACAGATAAAGGGGTGAGAGAATGGGATGAGAGAAATGGGGAGAGAAAGGGGAGAGAAAGGGGGAGAGAGAAAAGGGGAGAGAGAAAGTGGGATAGAGAAAGGGGGAGAAAAACGGACAGAGTGAAAGTGGGTGAGAGAAAGGGGAAGAGAGAAAGGGGAGAGAGAAAGGGGAGAGAGAAATGGTGATAGAAAAGGGGAGAGAGAAAGTGGGAGATAGAAAGTGGGAGAGAGAAAAGGCAGAGAGAAAAAGGGGAGAGAGAGAGAAAAGGGGTGAGAGAATGGGGAGAGAGAAAGGGGAGATCAAAAGTGGGATCGAGAAAGTGGAGAGAGAGAAAGGGGAGAGAAAAACAGAGAGAGAGAAAGAGGAGAGAGAAAGGGAGAGAGAAAGTGGAGAGAGAAAGGTGTAGAGAAAGGGGAAAGAGAAAGGGGAGAGAGAAAGGGGAGAGAGAAAGGGGAGAGAGAAAGGGGAGAGAGAGAAAGTGGAGTGAAAAACAGATAGAGAGAAAGAGGAGAGAGAAAGGGGAGAGAGAAAGGGGAGAGAGAGAAAGGGGAGAGAAAAATAGAGAGAGAGAAAGAGGCGAGAGAAAGGGAGAGAGAAAGTGGAGAGAGAAAGGGGAGAGAAAAACGGACAGAGTGAAAGTCGGAGAGAGAAAGGGGAAGAGAGAAAGGAGAGAGAGAAAGGGGAGAGAGAAATGGGGAGATAGAAAGGGGAGAGAGAAAAAGGGGAGAGAGAGAGAAAAGGGGTGAGAGAATGGGGATAGAGAAAGGGGAGAGTAAAAGTGGGATCGAGAAAGTGGAGAGAGAGAAAGGGGAGAGAAAAACAGAGGGAGAGAAAGAGGAGAGAAAGGGGAGAGAGAAAGGGGAGAGAGAAAAAGGGGAGAGAGAGAGAAAAGGGGTAAGAGAATGGGGATAGAGAAAGGGGAGAGCAAAAGTGGGATCGAGAAAGTGGAGAGAGAGAAAGGGGAGAGAAAAACAGAGGGAGAGAAAGAGGAGAGAAAGGGGTAGAGAAAGGGGAGAGAGAAAGGGGAGAGAGAAAGGGGAGAGAGAAAGTGGCAGAGAGAAAGTGGGATAGATAAAGTGGGATAGAGAAAGTGGAGAGAGAGAAAGGGGAGAGAGAGGAAGGGGAGAGAAAAACAGAGAGAGAAAGGAGAGAGAGAAAGGGGAGAGAGAAAGGGGAGAGAGAGAAAGGGGAGAGAGAGAGAAAAGAGGTGAGAGAATGGGGATAGAGAAAGGGGAGAGTAAAAGTGGGATCGAGAAAGTGGAGAGAGAGAAAGGGGAGAGAAAAACAGAGGGAGAGAAAGAGGAGAGAAAAACAGAGGGAGAGAAAGAGGAGAGAAATGGGGAGATAGAAAGGGGAGAGAGAAAAAGGGGAGAGAGAGAGAAAGGGGAGAGAGAAAGGGGAGAGAGAAAGTGGCAGAGAGAAAGTGGGATAGATAAAGTGGGACAGAGAAAGTGGAGAGAGAGAAAGGGGAGAGAGAGAAAGGGGAGAGAAAAACAGAGAGAGAGAAAGAGGAGAGAGAAAGGATAGAGAGAAAGGGGAGAGAGAAAGGGGAGAGAGAGAAAGGGGAGAGAAAAACAGAGAGAGAGAAAGAGGAGAGAGAAAGGGAGAGAGAAAGTGGAGAGAGAAAGGGGTAGAGAAAGGGGAGAGAAAAACGGACAGAGTGAAAGTCAGAGAGAGAAAGGGTAAGAGAGAAAGGAGAGAGAGAAAGGGGAGAGAGAAATGGGGAGAGAGAAAGGGGAGAGAGAAAAAGGGGAGAGAGAGAGAAAAGGGGTGAGAGAATGGGGATAGAGAAAGGGGAGAGCAAAAGTGGGATCGAGAAAGTGGAGAGAGAGAAAGGGGAGAGAGAGAAAGTGGAGAGAAAAACAGAGAGAGAGAAAGAGGAGAGAGAAAAGGAGTGAGAAAGTGAAGAGAGAAAGGGGTAGAGAAAGGGGAGAGAGAAAGGGGAGAGAAAAACAGACAGAGTGAGAGTGGGAGAGAGAAAGGGGAAGAGAGAAAGGGGAGAGAGAAAGGGGAGAGAGAAATGGGGAGAGAGAAAGGGGAGAGGAAAGGGGAGAGAGAGAAAGGGGAGAGAAAAACAGAGAGAGAGAAAGAGGAGAGAGAAAAGGAGAGAGAAAGTGGAGAGAGAAAGGGATAGAGAAAGGGAAGAGAAAAACGGACAGAGTGAGAGTGGGAGAGAGAAAGGGGAAGAGAGAAAGGGGAGAAAGAAAGGGGTGAGAGAATGGGGATAGAGAAAGGGGAGAGCAAAAGTGGAATCGAGAAAGTGGAGAGAGAGAAAGGGGAGAGAGAGAAAGGGGAGAGAAAAACAGAGAGAGAGAAAGAGGAGAGAGAAAGGGAGAGATAAAGGGGCGAGAGAAAGGGGGTAAAAGAAATGGGTATAGAGAAAGGGGGAGAGAGAAAGGGGAGAGAGAACGGGGAGGGAGAACAGGGAGGGAGAACGGGGAGACAGAACGGGGAGAGAGAACAGGGAGAGAGAACAGGGAGAGCGAATGGGGAGAGAAAGGGGGGTGAGAGAAAGGGGGGAGTGAGAAATGGGGAGAGATAAAGGGGAGAGCGAATGGGGTTAGAGAATGGGGTGAGAGAAATGGGGAGAGAGAAAAGGGGAGAGAGAAAGTGGGATAGAGAAAGGGGAGAGAAAAACGGACAGTGAAAGTGGGAGAGAGAAAGGGGAGAGAGAAAGGGGAGAGAGAAATGGGGAGAGAAAAGGGGAGATAGAAAGTGGGAGAGAGAAAAGGCAGAGAGAAAAAGGGTAGAGAGAGAGAAAAGGGGTGAGAGAATGGGGAGAGTGAAAGGGGAGAGAAAAACAGAGAGAGAGAAAGAGGAGAGAGAAAGGGGTAGAGAAAGGGGAGAGAGAAAGGGGAGAGAGAAAGGGGAGAGAGAAAGTGGGAGAGAGAAAGTGGGATAGATAAAGTGGAGAGAGAGAAAAGGGAGAGAGAGAAAGTGGAGAGAAAAACAGATAGAGAGAAAGAGGAGAGAGAAAGGGAGAGAGAAAGTGGGGAGAGAAAGGGGAGAGTGAAAGGGGAGAGAAAAACAGACAGAGTGAAAGTGGGAGAGAGAAAGGGCAGAGAGAAAGGGGAGAGAAAAACGGACAGAGTGAAAGTGGGAGAGAGAAAGGGGAAGAGAGAAAGGGGAGAGAGAAAGGGGACAGAGAAAAAGGGAGAGAGAGAGAAAAGGGGTGAGAGAATGGGGATAGAGAAAGGGGAGAGCAAAAGTGGGATTGAGAAAGTGGAGAGAGAGAAAGGGGAGAGAGAGAAAGGGGAGATAAAAACAGAGAGAGAGAAAGAGTAGAGAGAAAGGGAGAGAGAAAGGGGAGAGAGAAAAAGGGGAGAGAGAGAGAAAAGGGGTGAGAGAATGGGGATAGAGAAAGGGGAGAGCAAAAGTGGGATCGAGAAAGTGGAGAGAGAGAAAGGGGAGAGAAAAATAGAGAGAGAGAAAGAGGCGAGAGAAAGGGAGAGAGAAAGTGGAGAGAGAAAGGGGAGAGAGAAAGGGGAGAGAGAAAGGGGAGAGAGAAAGGGGAGAGAAAAACAGACAGAGTGAAAGTCGGAGAGAGAAAGTGGAAGAGAGAAAGGAGAGAGAGAAAGGGGAGAGAGAAATGGGGAGATAGAAAGGGGAGAGAGAAAAAGGGGATAGAGAGAGAAAAGGGGTGAGAATGGGGATAGAGAAAGGGGAGAGCAAAAGTGGGATCGAGAAAGTGGTGAGAGAGAAAGGGGAAAGAAAAACAGAGAGAGAGAAAGAGGAGAGAAAGGGGAGAGAGAAAGGGGGTAAAAGAAATGGGTATAGAGAAAGGGGGAGAGAGAAAGGGGAGAGAGAATGGGGAGAGAGAAAGGGGAGAGCAAATGTGGGATCGAGAAAGTGGAGAGAGAGAAAGGGGAGAGAAAAACAGAGAGAAAGGGAGAGAGAAAGTGGAGAGAGAAAGGGGTAGAGAAAGGGGAGAGAGAAAGGGGAGAGAGAAAGGGGAGAGAGAAAGTGGAGAGAGAAAGTGGAGAGAGAAAGTGGGATAGATAAAGTTGGATAGAGAAAGGGGAGAGAGAGAAAGGGGAGAGAAAAACAGAGAGAGAGAAAGGGGAGAGAAAAACAGAGAGAGAGAAAGTGGAGAGAGAAAGGGAGAGAGAAAGTGGAGAGAGAAAGGGGTAGAGAAAGGGGAGAGAGAAAGGGGAGAGAAAAATGGACAGAGTGAAAGTCGAAGAGAGAAATGGGAAGAGAGAAAGGAGAGAGGGAAAGGGGAGAGAGAAATGGGGAGATAGAAAGGGGAGAGAGAAAAAGGGGAGAGAGAGAGAAAAGGAGTGAGAGAATGGGGGATAGACAAAGGGGAGAGCAAAAGTGGGATCGAGAAAGTGGAGAGAGAGAAAGGCGAGAGAAAAACAGTGAGAGAGAAAGAGGAGAGAGAAAGGGAGAGAGAAAGTGGAGAGAGAAAGGGTAGGGAGAACAGGGAGGGAGAATGGGGAGACAGAATGGGGAGAGAGAACAGGGAGAGAGAACAGGGAGAGAGAATGGTGGAGAGAAAGGGGGGAGAGCGAAAGGGGGACAGATAAAGGGGTGAGAGAATGGGGTTAGAGAATGGGATGAGAGAAATGGGGAGAGAAAGGGGAGAGAAAGGGGGAGAGAGAAAAGGGGAGAGAGAAAGTGGGATAGAGAAAGGGGGAGAAAAACGGACAGAGTGAAAGTGGGTGAGAGAAAGGGGAAGAGAGAAAGGGGAGAGAGAAAGGGGAGAGAGAAATGGTGATAGAAAAGGGGAGAGAGAAAGTGGGAGATAGAAAGTGGGAGAGAGAAAAGGCAGAGAGAAAAAGGGGAGAGAGAGAGAAAAGGGGTGAGAGAATGGGGAGAGAGAAAGGGGAGATCAAAAGTGGGATCGAGAAAGTGGAGAGAGAGAAAGGGGAGAGAAAAACAGAGAGAGAGAAAGAGGAGAGAGAAAGGGAGAGAGAAAGTGGAGAGAGAAAGGTGTAGAGAAAGGGGAAAGAGAAAGGGGAGAGAGAAAGGGGAGAGAGAAAGGGGAGAGAGAGAAAGTGGAGTGAAAAACAGATAGAGAGAAAGAGGAGAGAGAAAGGGGAGAGAGAAAGGGGAGAGAGAGAAAGGGGAGAGAAAAATAGAGAGAGAGAAAGAGGCGAGAGAAAGGGAGAGAGAAAGTGGAGAGAGAAAGGGGAGAGAGAAAGGGGAGAGAAAAACGGACAGAGTGAAAGTCGGAGAGAGAAAGGGGAAGAGAGAAAGGAGAGAGAGAAAGGGGAGAGAGAAATGGGGAGATAGAAAGGGGAGAGAGAAAAAGGGGAGAGAGAGAGAAAAGGGGTGAGAGAATGGGGATAGAGAAAGGGGAGAGTAAAAGTGGGATCGAGAAAGTGGAGAGAGAGAAAGGGGAGAGAAAAACAGAGGGAGAGAAAGAGGAGAGAAAGGGGAGAGAGAAAGGGGAGAGAGAAAAAGGGGAGAGAGAGAGAAAAGGGGTGAGAGAATGGGGATAGAGAAAGGGGAGAGCAAAAGTGGGATCGAGAAAGTGGAGAGAGAGAAAGGGGAGAGAAAAACAGAGGGAGAGAAAGAGGAGAGAAAGGGGTAGAGAAAGGGGAGAGAGAAAGGGGAGAGAGAAAGGGGAGAGAGAAAGTGGCAGAGAGAAAGTGGGATAGATAAAGTGGGATAGAGAAAGTGGAGAGAGAGAAAGGGGAGAGAGAGGAAGGGGAGAGAAAAACAGAGAGAGAAAGGAGAGAGAGAAAGGGGAGAGAGAAAGGGGAGAGAGAGAAAGGGGAGAGAGAGAGAAAAGAGGTGAGAGAATGGGGATAGAGAAAGGGGAGAGTAAAAGTGGGATCGAGAAAGTGGAGAGAGAGAAAGGGGAGAGAAAAACAGAGGGAGAGAAAGAGGAGAGAAAAACAGAGGGAGAGAAAGAGGAGAGAAATGGGGAGAGAGAAAGGGGAGAGAGAAAAAGGGGAGAGAGAGAGAAAGGGGAGAGAGAAAGGGGAGAGAGAAAGTGGCAGAGAGAAAGTGGGATAGATAAAGTGGGATAGAGAAAGTGGAGAGAGAGAAAGGGGAGAGAGAGAAAGGGGAGAGAAAAACAGAGAGAGAGAAAGAGGAGAGAGAAAGGATAGAGAGAAAGGGGAGAGAGAAAGGGGAGAGAGAGAAAGGGGAGAGAAAAACAGAGAGAGAGAAAGAGGAGAGAGAAAGGGAGAGAGAAAGTGGAGAGAGAAAGGGGTAGAGAAAGGGGAGAGAAAAACGGACAGAGTGAAAGTCAGAGAGAGAAAGGGTAAGAGAGAAAGGAGAGAGAGAAAGGGGAGAGAGAAATGGGGAGAGAGAAAGGGGAGAGAGAAAAAGGGGAGAGAGAGAGAAAAGGGGTGAGAGAATGGGGATAGAGAAAGGGGAGAGCAAAAGTGGGATCGAGAAAGTGGAGAGAGAAAAAGGGGAGAGAGAGAGAAAAGGGGTGAGAGAATGGGGAGAGAGAAAGGGGAGATCAAAAGTGGGATCGAGAAAGTGGAGAGAGAGAAAGGTGAGAGAAAAACAGAGAGAGAGAAAGAGGAGAGAGAAAGGGAGAGAGAAAGTGGAGAGAGAAAGGGGTAGAGAAAGGGGAGAGAGAAAGGGGAGAGAGAAAGTGGGAGTGAGAAAGTGGGAGAGAGAAAGTGGGATAGAGAAAGTGGGATAGAGAAAGTGGAGATAGAGAAAGGGGAGAGAGAGAAAGGGGAGAGAAAAACAGAGAGAGAGAAAGAGGAGAGAGAAAGGGGAGAGAGAAAGGGTAGAGAGAAAGTGGGAGAGAGAAAGGGGAGAGAGAGAAAGGGGAGAGAAAAATAGAGAGAGAGAAAGAGGCGAGAGAAAGGGAGAGAGAAAGTGGAGAGAGAAAGGGGAGAGAGAAAGGGGAGAGAGAGAAAGGGGAGAGAAAAACAGACAGAGTGAAAGTCAGAGAGAGAAAGGGGAAGAGAGAAAGGAGAGAGAGAAAGGGGAGAGAGAAATGGGGACATAGAAAGGGGAGAGAGAAAAAGGGGAAAGAGAGAGAAAAGGGGTGAGAGAATGGGGATAGAGAAAGGGGAGAGCAAAAGTGGGATCGAGAAAGTGGAGAGAGAGAAAGGGGAGAGAAAAACAGATAGAGAGAAAGAGGAGAGAAAGGGGAGAGAGAAAGGGGGTAAAAGAAATGGGTATAGAGAAAGGGGGAGAGAGAAAGGGGAGAGAGAACGGGGAGGGAGAACAAGGAGGGAGAACAGGGAGACATAACGGGGAGACAGAATGGGGAGAGAGAACAGGGAGAGAGAATGGGGGAGAGAGAAAGGGGGAGAGATAAAGGGGAGAGAGAATGGGGTTAGAGAATGGGGTGAGAGAAAGGGGGAGTGAAAGGGGGAGAGAGAAAGTGGGAGAGAGAAAGTGGGAGTGAGAAAGTGGGAGAGAGATAGGCGAGAGAGAGTAAAGGCAGTGAGAAAAAGGGGAGAGAGAAAAGGGGATGGAGAATGGGGGAGAGAGAAAGGGGAGAGTGAAAGTGGGATAGAGAAAGTGGAGGGAGAGAGAAAGGGGAGAGAGAAAGGGGAGAGAAAAGGGGGAGAGAGGAAAGGGGGAAGGGAAAAGGGGGAAGAGAGAGAAAATGGGGAGAGAGAGAAAATGGGGGAGATAGTAGAGAGAAAGTGGAGAGGCAGGGGGAGTGAGGGGGACGAGTGAGGGGGAGAAAAGGTGGGAAGGTGTGAGAAAGATGGTTTAGAGTGTGGGGGAATGAAAAGGATAGGAGAGAGAAAAGAGTGGAGCAAGGGGGAGTGAGAGATGGGGAAAGAGTAAAGGGGTTGATAGAATGGGAGATGGGGAGAGGGTGTAAGAGATGGGGAGAGATAAAGGGGAGAGAGAAAGGGGAGAGCGAAAATGGAGAGACAAAAGGGGAGAGAGAAAAGGGGAGAGAGAAAAGGGGGAGTGAGAAAAGGGAAGATTTAAAAGGGGGAGAGAGGATAGGGTGAAAAGAAATGGAAGAGAGAGGAAAGAGGGAGAGTGGAAAGGGGAGAGGGGAAAGGTGAGAGAGGAAATGGGGAGAGAGAGGAAATGGGGAGAGAGGGAGAAAAGGTTAAGAGAGATGGTTTATTGAGTGGGGAGAGTGAAAAGGAGATAAAATCAGGGAGAGAGAAAAGGGAGGCGTGAGAGGCAGAGTGAGGGGGAGAGAAAGGGGAGAGAGAAAGGGGAGAGAGAAAGGGGAGAGGAAAGGGGAGAGAGAGAAAGGGGAGAGAAAAACAGAGAGAGAGAAAGAGGAGAGAGAAAGGGAGTGAGAAAGTGGAGAGAGAAAGGGGTAGAGAAAGGGGAGAGAGAAAGGGGAGAGAAAAACAGACAGAGTGAGAGTGGGAGAGAGAAAGGGGAAGAGAGAAAGGGGAGAGAGAAAGGGGAGAGAGAAATGGGGAGAGAGAATGGGGAGAGGAAAGGGGAGAGAGAGAAAGGGGAGAGAAAAACAGAGAGAGAGAAAGAGGAGAGAGAAAGGGAGAGAGAAAGGGGAGAGAGAAAGGGGGTAAAAGAAATGGGTATAGAGAAAGGGGGAGAGAGTAAGGGGAGAGAGAACGGGGAGGGAGAACAGGGAGGGAGAACGGGGAGACAGAACGGGGAGAGAGAACAGGGAGAGCGAATGGGGAGAGAAAGGGGGGAGAGAGAAAGGGGGGAGAGAGAAAGGGGGAGAGATAAAGGGGAGAGCGAATGGGGTTGGAGAATGGGGTGAGAGAAAGGGGGAGAGAGAAAAGGGGAGAGAGAAAAAGGGGAGAGAGAGAGAAAAGGGGTGAGAGAATGGGGATAGAGAAAGGGGAGAGCAAAAGTGGGATCGAGAAAGTGGAGAGAGAGAAAGGGAAGAGAAAAACAGAGGGAGAGAAAGAGGAGAGAAAGGGGAGAGAGAAAGGGGGTAAAAGAAATGGGTATAGAGAAAGGGGGAGAGAGAAAGGGGAGAGAGAACGGGGAGGGAGAACAAGGAGGGAGAACAGGGAGACATAACGGGGAGACAGAATGGGGAGAGAGAACAGGGAGAGAGAATGGGGGAGAGAGAAAGGGGGAGAGATAAAGGGGAGAGAGAATGGGGTTAGAGAATGGGGTGAGAGAAAGGGGGAGTGAAAGGGGGAGTGAAAGGGGGAGAGAGAAAGTGGGAGAGAGAAAGTGGGAGAGAGATAGGTGAGAGAGAGTAAAGGCAGTGAGAAAAAGGGGAGAGAGAAAAGGGGATGGAGAATGGGGGAGAGAGAAAGGGGAGAGTGAAAGTGAGATAGAGAAAGTGGAGGGAGAGAGAAAGGGGAGAGAGAAAGGGGAGAGAAAAGGGGGAGAGAGGAAAGGGGGAAGGGAAAAGGGCGAAGAGAGAGAAAATGGGGAGAGAGAGAAAATGGGGGAGATAGTAGAGAGAAAGTGGAGAGGCAGGGGGAGTGAGGGGGACGAGTGAGGGGGAGAAAAGGTGGGAAGGTGTGAGAAAGATGGTTTCGAGTGTGGGGGAATGAAAAGGATAGGAGTGAGAAAAGAGTGGAGCAAGGGGGAGTGAGAGATGGGGAAAGAGTAAAGGGGTTGATAGAATGGGAGATGGGGAGAGGGTGTAAGAGATGGGGAGAGATAAAGGGGAGAGAGAAAGGGGAGAGAGAAAGTGGAGAGCGAAAATGGAGAGACAAAAGGGGAGAGAGAAAAGGGGAGAGAGGAAAGGGGGAGTGAGAAAAGGGAAGAGATAAAAGGGGGAGAGAGGATAGGGTGAAAAGAAATGGAAGAGAGAGGAAAGAGGGAGAGTGGAAAGGGGAGAGGGGAAAGGTGAGAGAGGAAATGGGGAGAGAGGGAGAAAAGGTTAAGAGAGATGGTTTATTGAGTGGGGAGAGTGAAAAGGAGATAAAATCAGGGAGAGAGAAAAGGGAGGCGTGAGAGGCAGAGTGAGGGGGAGAGAAAGGGGAGAGAGAAAGGGGAGAGAGAAAGGGGAGAGAAAGGGGAGAGAAAGGGGAGAGAAAAACAGAGAGAGAGAAAGAGGAGAGAGAAAGGGAGTGAGAAAGTGAAGAGAGAAAGGGGTAGAGAAAGGGGAGAGAGAAAGGGGAGAGAAAAACAGACAGAGTGAGAGTGGGAGAGAGAAAGGGGAAGAGAGAAAGGGGAGAGAGAAAGGGGAGAGAGAAATGGGGAGAGAGAAAGGGGAGAGGAAAGGGGAGAGAGAGAAAGGGGAGAGAAAAACAGAGAGAGAGAAAGAGGAGAGAGAAAAGGAGAGAGAAAGTGGAGAGAGAAAGGGGTAGAGAAAGGGAAGAGAAAAACGGACAGAGTGAGAGTGGGAGAGAGAAAGGGGAAGAGAGAAAGGGGAGAGAGAAAGGGGTGAGAGAATGGGGATAGAGAAAGGGGAGAGCAAAAGTGGAATCGAGAAAGTGGAGAGAGAGAAAGGGGAGAGAGAGAAAGGGGAGAGAAAAACAGAGAGAGAGAAAGAGGAGAGAGAAAGGGAGAGATAAAGGGGCGAGAGAAAGGGGGTAAAAGAAATGGGTATAGAGAAAGGGGGAGAGAGAAAGGGGAGAGAGAACGGGGAGGGAGAACAGGGAGGGAGAACGGGGAGACAGAACGGGGAGAGAGAACAGGGAGAGCGAATGGGGAGAGAAAGGGGGGTGAGAGAAAGGGGGGAGTGAGAAATGGGGAGAGATAAAGGGGAGAGCGAATGGGGTTAGAGAATGGGGTGAGAGAAATGGGGAGAGAGAAAAGGGGAGAGAGAAAGTGGGATAGAGAAAGGGGAGAGAAAAACGGACAGTGAAAGTGGGAGAGAGAAAGGGGAGAGAGAAAGGGGAGAGAGAAATGGGGAGAGAAAAGGGGAGATAGAAAGTGGGAGAGAGAAAAGGCAGAGAGAAAAAGGGTAGAGAGAGAGAAAAGGGGTGAGAGAATGGGGAGAGTGAAAGGGGAGAGAAAAACAGAGAGAGAGAAAGAGGAGAGAGAAAGGGGTAGAGAAAGGGGAGAGAGAAAGGGGAGAGAGAAAGGGGAGAGAGAAAGTGGAGAGAGAAAGGGGAGAGAGAAAGTGGGAGAGAGAAAGTGGGATAGATAAAGTGGAGAGAGAGAAAAGGGAGAGAGAGAAAGTGGAGAGAAAAACAGATAGAGAGAAAGAGGAGAGAGAAAGGGAGAGAGAAAGTGGGGAGAGAAAGGGGTAGAGAAAGGGGAGAGTGAAAGGGGAGAGAAAAACAGACAGAGTGAAAGTGGGAGAGAGAAAGGGCAGAGAGAAAGTGGGAGAGAAAAACGGACAGAGTGAAAGTGGGAGAGAGAAAGGGGAAGAGAGAAAGGGGAGAGAGAAAGGGGAGAGAGAAAGGGGACAGAGAAAAAGGGAGAGAGAGAGAAAAGGGGTGAGAGAATGGGGATAGAGAAAGGGGAGAGCAAAAGTGGGATTGAGAAAGTGGAGAGAGAGAAAGGGGAGAGAGAGAAAGGGGAGATAAAAACAGAGAGAGAGAAAGAGTAGAGAGAAAGGGAGAGAGAAAGGGGAGAGAGAAAAAGGGGAGAGAGAGAGAAAAGGGGTGAGAGAATGGGGATAGAGAAAGGGGAGAGCAAAAGTGGGATCGAGAAAGTGGAGAGAGAGAAAGGGGAGAGAAAAATAGAGAGAGAGAAAGAGGCGAGAGAAAGGGAGAGAGAAAGTGGAGAGAGAAAGGGGAGAGAGAAAGGGGAGAGAGAAAGGGGAGAGAAAAACAGACAGAGTGAAAGTCGGAGAGAGAAAGTGGAAGAGAGAAAGGAGAGAGAGAAAGGGGAGAGAGAAATGGGGAGATAGAAAGGGGAGAGAGAAAAAGGGGGAGAGAGAGAGAAAAGGGGTGAGAATGGGGATAGAGAAAGGGGAGAGCAAAAGTGGGATCGAGAAAGTGGTGAGAGAGAAAGGGGAGAGAAAAACAGAGAGAGAGAAAGAGGAGAGAAAGGGGAGAGAGAAAGGGGGTAAAAGAAATGGGTATAGAGAAAGGGGAGAGAGAAAGGGGAGAGAGAATGGGGAGAGAGAAAGGGGAGAGCAAATGTGGGATCGAGAAAGTGGAGAGAGAGAAAGGGGAGAGAAAAACAGAGAGAGAAAGAGGAGAGAGAAAGGGAGAGAGAAAGTGGAGAGAGAAAGGGGTAGAGAAAGGGGAGAGAGAAAGGGGAGAGAGAAAGTGGAGAGAGAAAGTGGAGAGAGAAAGTCGGATAGATAAAGTTGGATAGAGAAAGGGGAGAGAGAGAAAGGGGAGAGAGAGAAAGGGGAGAGAAAAACAGAGAGAGAGAAAGGGGAGAGAAAAACAGAGAGAGAGAAAGTGGAGAGAGAAAGGGAGAGAGAAAGTGGAGAGAGAAAGGGGTAGAGAAAGGGGAGAGAGAAAGGGGAGAGAAAAATGGACAGAGTGAAAGTCGAAGAGAGAAATGGGAAGAGAGAAAGGAGAGAGGGAAAGGGGAGAGAGAAATGGGGAGATAGAAAGGGGAGAGAGAAAAAGGGGAGAGAGAGAGAAAAGGAGTGAGAGAATGGGGGATAGACAAAGGGGAGAGCAAAAGTGGGATCGAGAAAGTGGAGAGAGAGAAAGGCGAGAGAAAAACAGTGAGAGAGAAAGAGGAGAGAGAAAGGGAGAGAGAAAGTGGAGAGAGAAAGGGTAGGGAGAACAGGGAGGGAGAATGGGGAGACAGAATGGGGAGAGAGAACAGGGAGAGAGAACAGGGAGAGAGAATGGTGGAGAGAAAGGGGGGAGAGCGAAAGGGGGACAGATAAAGGGGTGAGAGAATGGGGTTAGAGAATGGGATGAGAGAAACGGGGAGAGAAAGGGGAGAGAAAGGGGGAGAGAGAAAAGGGGAGAGAGAAAGTGGGATAGAGAAAGGGGGAGAAAAACGGACAGAGTGAAAGTGGGTGAGAGAAAGGGGAAGAGAGAAAGGGGAGAGAGAAAGGGGAGAGAGAAATGGGGATAGAAAAGGGGAGAGAGAAAGTGGGAGATAGAAAGTGGGAGAGAGAAAAGGCAGAGAGAAAAAGGGGAGAGAGAGAGAAAAGGGGTGAGAGAATGGGGAGAGAGAAAGGGGAGATCAAAAGTGGGATCGAGAAAGTGGAGAGAGAGAAAGGGGAGAGAAAAACAGAGAGAGAGAAAGAGGAGAGAGAAAGGGAGAGAGAAAGTGGAGAGAGAAAGGTGTAGAGAAAGGGGAAAGAGAAAGGGGAGAGAGAAAGGGTAGAGAGAAAGGGGAGAGAGAGAAAGTGGAGTGAAAAACAGATAGAGAGAAAGAGGAGAGAGAAAGGGGAGAGAGAAAGGGGAGAGAGAGAAAGGGGAGAGAAAAATAGAGAGAGAGAAAGAGGCGAGAGAAAGGAAGAGAGAAAGTGGAGAGAGAAAGGGGAGAGAGAAAGGGGAGAGAAAAACGGACAGAGTGAAAGTCGGAGAGAGAAAGGGGAAGAGAGAAAGGAGAGAGAGAAAGGGGAGAGAGAAATGGGGAGATAGAAAGGGGAGAGAGAAAAAGGGGAGAGAGAGAGAAAAGGGGTGAGAGAATGGGGATAGAGAAAGGGGAGAGTAAAAGTGGGATCGAGAAAGTGGAGAGAGAGAAAGGGGAGAGAAAAACAGAGGGAGAGAAAGAGGAGAGAAAGGGGAGAGAGAAAGGGGAGAGAGAAAGGGGAGAGGAAAGGGGAGAGAGAGAAAGGGGAGAGAAAAACAGAGAGAGAGAAAGAGGAGAGAGAAAGGGAGTGAGAAAGTGGAGAGAGAAAGGGGTAGAGAAAGGGGAGAGAGAAAGGGGAGAGAAAAACAGACAGAGTGAGAGTGGGAGAGAGAAAGGGGAAGAGAGAAAGGGGAGAGAGAAAGGGGAGAGAGAAATGGGGAGAGAGAAAGGGGAGAGGAAAGGGGAGAGAGAGAAAGGGGAGAGAAAAACAGAGAGAGAGAAAGAGGAGAGAGAAAAGGAGAGAGAAAGTGGAGAGAGAAAGGGGTAGAGAAAGGGAAGAGAAAAACAGACAGAGTGAGAGTGGGAGAGAGAAAGGGGAAGAGAGAAAGGGGAGAGAGAAAGGGGTGAGAGAATGGGGATAGAGAAAGGGGAGAGCAAAAGTGGAATCGAGAAAGTGGAGAGAGAGAAAGGGGAGAGAGAGAAAGGGGAGAGAAAAACAGAGAGAGAGAAAGAGGAGAGAGAAAGGGAGAGATAAAGGGGCGAGAGAATGGGGATAGAGAAAGGGGAGAGCAAAAGTGGAATCGAGAAAGTGGAGAGAGAGAAAGGGGAGAGAGAGAAAGGGGAGAGAGAGAAAGGGGAGAGAAAAACAGAGAGAGAGAGAAAGAGGAGAGAGAAAGGGAGAGATAAAGGGGCGAAAGAAAGGGGGTAAAAGAAATGGGTATAGAGAAAGGGGGAGAGAGAAAGGGGAGAGAAAACGGGGAGGGAGAACAGGGAGGGAGAACGGGGAGACAGAACGGGGAGAGAGAACAGGGAGAGCGAATGGGGAGAGAAAGGGGGGAGAGAGAAATGGGGAGAGATAAAGGGGAGAGCGAATGTGGTTAGAGAATGGGGTGAGAGAAATGGGGAGAGAGAAAGTGGGATAGAGAAAGGGGAGAGAAAAACGGACAGTGAAAGTGGGAGAGAGAAAGGGGAGAGAGAAAGGGGAGAGAGAAATGGGGAGAGAAAAGGGGAGATAGAAAGTGGGAGAGAGAAAAGGCAGAGAGAAAAAGGGAGAGAGAGAGAAAAGGGGTGAGAGAATGGGGATAGAGAAAGGGGAGAGCAAAAGTGGGATTGAGAAAGTGGAGAGAGAGAAAGGGGAGAGAGAGAAAGGGGAGATAAAAACAGAGAGAGAGAAAGAGTAGAGAGAAAGGGAGAGAGAAAGGGGAGAGAGAAAAAGGGGAGAGAGAGAGAAAAGGGGTGAGAGAATGGGGATAGAGAAAGGGGAGAGCAAAAGTGGGATCGAGAAAGTGGAGAGAGAGAAAGGGGAGAGAAAAATAGAGAGAGAGAAAGAGGCGAGAGAAAGGGAGAGAGAAAGTGGAGAGAGAAAGGGGAGAGAGAAAGGGGAGAGAGAAAGGGGAGAGAAAAACAGACAGAGTGAAAGTCGGAGAGAGAAAGTGGAAGAGAGAAAGGAGAGAGAGAAAGGGGAGAGAGAAATGGGGAGATAGAAAGGGGAGAGAGAAAAAGGGGGAGAGAGAGAGAAAAGGGGTGAGAATGGGGATAGAGAAAGGGGAGAGCAAAAGTGGGATCGAGAAAGTGGTGAGAGAGAAAGGGGAGAGAAAAACAGAGAGAGAGAAAGAGGAGAGAAAGGGGAGAGAGAAAGGGGGTAAAAGAAATGGGTATAGAGAAAGGGGAGAGAGAAAGGGGAGAGAGAATGGGGAGAGAGAAAGGGGAGAGCAAATGTGGGATCGAGAAAGTGGAGAGAGAGAAAGGGGAGAGAAAAACAGAGAGAGAAAGAGGAGAGAGAAAGGGAGAGAGAAAGTGGAGAGAGAAAGGGGTAGAGAAAGGGGAGAGAGAAAGGGGAGAGAGAAAGTGGAGAGAGAAAGTGGAGAGAGAAAGTCGGATAGATAAAGTTGGATAGAGAAAGGGGAGAGAGAGAAAGGGGAGAGAGAGAAAGGGGAGAGAAAAACAGAGAGAGAGAAAGGGGAGAGAAAAACAGAGAGAGAGAAAGTGGAGAGAGAAAGGGAGAGAGAAAGTGGAGAGAGAAAGGGGTAGAGAAAGGGGAGAGAGAAAGGGGAGAGAAAAATGGACAGAGTGAAAGTCGAAGAGAGAAATGGGAAGAGAGAAAGGAGAGAGGGAAAGGGGAGAGAGAAATGGGGAGATAGAAAGGGGAGAGAGAAAAAGGGGAGAGAGAGAGAAAAGGAGTGAGAGAATGGGGGATAGACAAAGGGGAGAGCAAAAGTGGGATCGAGAAAGTGGAGAGAGAGAAAGGCGAGAGAAAAACAGTGAGAGAGAAAGAGGAGAGAGAAAGGGAGAGAGAAAGTGGAGAGAGAAAGGGTAGGGAGAACAGGGAGGGAGAATGGGGAGACAGAATGGGGAGAGAGAACAGGGAGAGAGAACAGGGAGAGAGAATGGTGGAGAGAAAGGGGGGAGAGCGAAAGGGGGACAGATAAAGGGGTGAGAGAATGGGGTTAGAGAATGGGATGAGAGAAACGGGGAGAGAAAGGGGAGAGAAAGGGGGAGAGAGAAAAGGGGAGAGAGAAAGTGGGATAGAGAAAGGGGGAGAAAAACGGACAGAGTGAAAGTGGGTGAGAGAAAGGGGAAGAGAGAAAGGGGAGAGAGAAAGGGGAGAGAGAAATGGGGATAGAAAAGGGGAGAGAGAAAGTGGGAGATAGAAAGTGGGAGAGAGAAAAGGCAGAGAGAAAAAGGGGAGAGAGAGAGAAAAGGGGTGAGAGAATGGGGAGAGAGAAAGGGGAGATCAAAAGTGGGATCGAGAAAGTGGAGAGAGAGAAAGGGGAGAGAAAAACAGAGAGAGAGAAAGAGGAGAGAGAAAGGGAGAGAGAAAGTGGAGAGAGAAAGGTGTAGAGAAAGGGGAAAGAGAAAGGGGAGAGAGAAAGGGTAGAGAGAAAGGGGAGAGAGAGAAAGTGGAGTGAAAAACAGATAGAGAGAAAGAGGAGAGAGAAAGGGGAGAGAGAAAGGGGAGAGAGAGAAAGGGGAGAGAAAAATAGAGAGAGAGAAAGAGGCGAGAGAAAGGAAGAGAGAAAGTGGAGAGAGAAAGGGGAGAGAGAAAGGGGAGAGAAAAACGGACAGAGTGAAAGTCGGAGAGAGAAAGGGGAAGAGAGAAAGGAGAGAGAGAAAGGGGAGAGAGAAATGGGGAGATAGAAAGGGGAGAGAGAAAAAGGGGAGAGAGAGAGAAAAGGGGTGAGAGAATGGGGATAGAGAAAGGGGAGAGTAAAAGTGGGATCGAGAAAGTGGAGAGAGAGAAAGGGGAGAGAAAAACAGAGGGAGAGAAAGAGGAGAGAAAGGGGAGAGAGAAAGGGGAGAGAGAAAGGGGAGAGGAAAGGGGAGAGAGAGAAAGGGGAGAGAAAAACAGAGAGAGAGAAAGAGGAGAGAGAAAGGGAGTGAGAAAGTGGAGAGAGAAAGGGGTAGAGAAAGGGGAGAGAGAAAGGGGAGAGAAAAACAGACAGAGTGAGAGTGGGAGAGAGAAAGGGGAAGAGAGAAAGGGGAGAGAGAAAGGGGAGAGAGAAATGGGGAGAGAGAAAGGGGAGAGGAAAGGGGAGAGAGAGAAAGGGGAGAGAAAAACAGAGAGAGAGAAAGAGGAGAGAGAAAAGGAGAGAGAAAGTGGAGAGAGAAAGGGGTAGAGAAAGGGAAGAGAAAAACAGACAGAGTGAGAGTGGGAGAGAGAAAGGGGAAGAGAGAAAGGGGAGAGAGAAAGGGGTGAGAGAATGGGGATAGAGAAAGGGGAGAGCAAAAGTGGAATCGAGAAAGTGGAGAGAGAGAAAGGGGAGAGAGAGAAAGGGGAGAGAAAAACAGAGAGAGAGAAAGAGGAGAGAGAAAGGGAGAGATAAAGGGGCGAGAGAATGGGGATAGAGAAAGGGGAGAGCAAAAGTGGAATCGAGAAAGTGGAGAGAGAGAAAGGGGAGAGAGAGAAAGGGGAGAGAGAGAAAGGGGAGAGAAAAACAGAGAGAGAGAGAAAGAGGAGAGAGAAAGGGAGAGATAAAGGGGCGAAAGAAAGGGGGTAAAAGAAATGGGTATAGAGAAAGGGGGAGAGAGAAAGGGGAGAGAAAACGGGGAGGGAGAACAGGGAGGGAGAACGGGGAGACAGAACGGGGAGAGAGAACAGGGAGAGCGAATGGGGAGAGAAAGGGGGGAGAGAGAAATGGGGAGAGATAAAGGGGAGAGCGAATGTGGTTAGAGAATGGGGTGAGAGAAATGGGGAGAGAGAAAGTGGGATAGAGAAAGGGGAGAGAAAAACGGACAGTGAAAGTGGGAGAGAGAAAGGGGAGAGAGAAAGGGGAGAGAGAAATGGGGAGAGAAAAGGGGAGATAGAAAGTGGGAGAGAGAAAAGGCAGAGAGAAAAAGGGTAGAGAGAGAGAAAAGGGGTGAGAGAATGGGGAGAGTGAAAGGGGATAGAAAAACAGAGAGAGAGAAAGAGGAGAGAGAAAGGGGTAGAGAAAGGGGAGAGAGAAAGGGGAGAGAGAAAGGGGAGAGAGAAAGGGGAGAGAGAAAGGGGAGAGAGAAAGTGGAGAGAGAGAAAAGGGAGAGAGAGAAAGTGGAGAGAAAAACAGATAGAGAGAAAGAGGAGAGAGAAAGGGAGAGAGAAAGTGGGGAGAGAAAGGGGTAGAGTGAAAGGGGAGAGAAAAACAGACAGAGTGAAAGTGGGAGAGAGAAAGGGCAGAGAGAAAGGGGAGAGAAAAACGGACAGAGTGAAAGTGGGAGAGAGAAAGGGGAAGAGAGAAAGGGGAGAGAGAAAGGGGAGAGAGAAAGGGGACAGAGAAAAAGGGAGAGAGAGAGAAAAGGGGTGAGAGAATGGGGATAGAGAAAGGGGAGAGCAAAAGTGGGATTGAGAAAGTGGAGAGAGAGAAAGGGGAGAGAGAGAAAGGGGAGAGAAAAACAGAGAGAGAGAAAGAGTCGAGAGAAAGGGAGAGAGAAAGGGGAGAGAGAAAGGGGAGGGAGAACAGGGAGAGAGAATGGGGGAGAGAAAGGGGGGAGAGAGAAAGGGGGAGAGATAAAGGGGAGAGAGAATGGGGTTAGAGAATGGCGAGAGAAAAGGGGAGAGAGAAAGTGGGAGAGAGAAAGGGCGTAAAAGAAATGGGTATAGAGAAAGGGTGAGAGAGAAATGGGAGAGAGAACAGGGATGGAGAATGGGGAGACAGGACGGGGAGACAGAACGGGGAGACAGAACAGGGAGACAGAACAGGGAGAGAGAACAGGGAGAGAGAACAGGGAGAGAGAACAGGGAGAGAGAATGGGGGAGAGAAATAGGGGAGAGAGAAAGGGGGAGAGATAAAGGGGAGAGAGAATGGGGTTAGAGAATGGGATGAGAGAAAGGGGGAGAGAAAGGGGGAGAGAGAAAAGGGGAGAGAGAAAGTGGGTGAGAGAAAGGGGGAGAGAAAAAGGGGGAAAGAGAAATGGGCAGAGAGAAAGGGGAGAGAGAATGGAGAGAGAGAGAAAGGGGAGAGAATAACAGAGAGAGAGAAAGAGGAGAGAGAAAGGGAGAGAGAAAGTGGAGAGAGAAAGGGGTAGAGAAAGGGGAGAGAGAAAGGGGAGAGAAAAACGGACAGAGTGAAAGTCGGAGAGAGAAAGGGGAAGAGAGAAAGGAGAGAGAGAAAGGGGAGAAGAAATGGGGAGATAGAAAGGGGAGAGAGAAAGGGGAGAGAGAAAGGGGAGAGAGAAAGTGGGAGAGAGAAAGTGGGAGAGAGAAAGTGGGATAGATAAAGTGGGATAGAGAAAGTGGAGAGAGAGAAAGGGGAGAGAGAGAAAGGGGAGAGAGAGAAAGGGGAGAGAAAAACAGAGAGAGAGAAAGAGGAGAGAGAAAGGGGAGAGAGAAAGGGGAGAGAAAAACAGAGAGAGAGAAAGGGAGAGAGAAAGTGGAGAGAGAAAGGGGTAGAGAAAGGGGAGAGAGAAAGGGGAGAGAGAAAGGGGGTAAAAGAAATGGGCATAGAGAAACGGGGAGAGAGAATGGGGAGAACAGGGAGGGAGAACGGAGAGACAGAACAGGGAGACAGAACGGGGAGAGAGAACGGGGAGAGAGAAAGGGGGAGAGAGAAAGGGGAGAGAGAAAGGGGAGAGAGAAAGGGGAGAGAGAAAGGGGAGAGAGAAAGTGGCAGAGAGAAAGTGGGATAGAGAAAGGGGACAGAGAAAGGGGAGAGAGAAAGGGGAGAGAGAAAATGTGGAGTGAGAAAAAGGTGAATGAGAAAAAGAGGAGCGAGTAAAGGGGGAGAGAGAAAAGGGGAAGAGAGAAAAGGTGAGAGAGGAAAGGGGAGAGAGGAAAGTGGAGAGAGGAAAGGGGAAGAGAGAGAAAATAGGGGAGATAGTAAAGGGGAGAGAGAAGGGAGAGAGAAGGGAATGAGTGTGGCGGAGAAAAGGTGGGAGGGTGTGAGAGAGATGGTTTAGAGAGTGGGGGAATAAAAAGGAGAGGAGAGAGAAAAGGGTGGAGCAAGGGGGGGAGAGAGAGATGTGTAAAGAGTAAAGGGGTAGAGAGAATGGGAGATGAGGAGAGGGAGTAAGAGATGGGGAGAGATAAAGGGGGAGAGAGAAAGGGGAGAGAGAAAAGGGGGAGCGAGAAAAGGTGGAGCAAGAAAAGGGGAGAGATAAAAGGGGGAGACAGGAAAGGGGAAAGAGGAAGGGTGAGATGAAAGGGAAGAGGGGAAAGAGGGAGATGGGAAAGGGGGAGAGAGGAAAGGGAAGGGGAGAGAGAGGAAATTGGGAGTGAGAGAAAATGGGCAGAGAGAGAAAATGCAGAGAGAGAGAGAAAAGGGTTGAGAGAGAAAATGTGAGAGATAGAAAATGATAGAGAGAAAGGGGGAAAGAGAAAGGGGGAGAGAGAAAGTGGGAGAGAGAAGGGGAGAGAGAATGGAGAGAGAGAAAGTGGGAGAGAGAAAAGGGAGAAAGAAATGGTGAGAGAGAAAGGGGGAGAGTGAAAGGGACAGAGCAAAAGGGTAAGAGCAAAAGGGTGAGAGAGAAAGGGGGAGAGAGAAAGGGGGAGAGAGAAAGGGGGAGAGAGAAAGGGGATAGAGAAAGGGGATAGAGAAAGGGGAGAGAGAAAGGGGAGAGAGAAAGTGGGAGAGAGAAAGGAGGAGAGGGAAAGTGGGAGAGAGAAAGTGGGAGAGAGAAAGTGGGATAGAGAAAGAAAGGGGAGAGAAAAATGGGGAGAGAGAAAGGGGAGAGAGCAAGGGGAGAGGGAAAGGGGAGAGGGAAAGGGGAGAGGGAAAGGGAAGAGGGAAAGGGGAGAGGGAAAGGGGAGAGGGAAAGGGGGTGAAAGAAATGGGCAGAGGGGAAGGGGAGAGAAAAAGGGGAGTGAGAATGGGGAGAAATGGGGAGAGAGGAAGGGGAGAGATAAAGGGGGAGCGAGAAAGGGGAGAGAGAACAGGGAGAGAGAATGGGGAGAGAGAACGGGGAGAGAGAACGGGGTTAGAGAATGGGGTGAGAGAAAGGGGAGAGAAAGGGGGAGAGAGAAAGTGGGATAGAGAAAGGGGAGAGAAAACAGAGAGAGAAAAAATGGTAGAGAGAAAGGGGAAGAGAGAAAGGGGGAGTGAGAAAGGGGCAGTGAGAAAGGGGGATTGAGAATGTAGGAGAGAGAAAGGGGCGGTAGAAAAGGGGGAGAATGGAAATGGGGAGATCGAGGAAAAGGGGAGAGAGAGAAAAGGAGAGGATAGAGAGAGAGGGTAAGAGAGATGGTTTAGAGCATGGAGAGAGTGAAAAGCAGATGAGAGATGAAATCGGGGAAAGAGAAAACGGAGGAGTAAAAGGGAAAGTGAGGGGGAGAGAGAAAGGGGAGACAGAAAAGGGGAGAGAGAATGGGGAGAGTTAAAGGGGAGAGATAAAGGGGGAGAGAGAAATGGGCAGAGAGAATGGGGAGAGAGAATGGGGATAGAGAATGGTGAGAGAGAAAGGGGAGAGAGAAAGGGGAGATAGAAAGGGGAGAGAGAAAGGGAGGAGTGAGAAAAGGGATGGAGAAAAAAGGGAATAGATAGAAAAGGGGGAGAGAGAAAAGGAGGGAGAGAAAAAGTGGGGGAAGGAAAAGGGGTGGAGAAAAAATGGGGAGTGAAAAGAGTGAGAGAGAAGAGAGAGAGAGTAAAGGGGAGAGTTAAAAGGGGTAGAGAGAAATGGGGGAGAGGGAAAAGGGGGAGAGAGAAAAGGGGGAAACAGGGCAAGTGAGAGGGGGAGACCGGGGGAAGGGGTGGAGAGAGAGGGGATGGAGAGAGAGGGGAGAGTGAGGGGGATGAGTGAGGGGGAGAAAAGGGGGAGGGTGTGAGAGAGATGGTTTAGAGAGTGGGGGAATGAAAAGGAGATGAGAGAGAAAAGGTTGGAGCAAGGGGGTAGAGAGAGAGAGATGAGAGAGAGATGGGGAAAGAGTAAAGGGGTAGAGAGAATGGGAAATGGGGAGAGGGAGTAAGAGAGGGGGAGAGATAAAGGGGAGAGAGAAAAGGGGAGAGAAAGGGAGAGAGAAAGCGAGAAAGAAAGGAAGGGAGAGAAAGAAGGGGAGAGAAAAGAGGGGAGAGAAAGGAGGGGAGAGAAAGGAGAGGGAGAAAGGAAGGGGGAGAGGAAGGGGGGAAGAGGGTGAGGGAGGTGGAGAGAGGGGAGATTGTGAGGGGGTTAGTGAAGGAGGAGAGTGAGGGGGAGAGTGAGATGGGAGAAAAGGGGAGAGAGGGGTTGAGAGATGGTTTAGAGAGAGAAAGTGGGGAGAGAGAAAAGGGAAATGAGAAAAGTGGGAGCGAGAAAAGGGGGCAGAGGAGGGGAGATAGAGAGGGGAGAGAGAGGGGAGAGAGAAAGGGGGAGAGAGAAAAGGGGGAGGGAGAAAAGGTTGGAGAGAGAGGGAGCAATAGAGGGTTAAACCCTGGAGAATTTGCTGAACCTACTATCTATCCAATCAAAACCCATTGATGTCACAACCAATCAAACCTGAAACAAGAGCCAATCCTGACACTTTGCCATATCCAATTATAGCAGAGTGACATGCCAATCCAATCACATCCAACCAACACAGCCCTTCAACCAAACACAACCCACCAACATAACCCATCAACCAATCACAATCATTATACATTTCAACAACCCACATACATTTCTCCACTGCCAATCGCAACCCCCCAGCACATGGCCACATCCAATCACAATCCTCCCATTTCTAGACAGGAGTCATTTACTGAGTTGGAACACAACCCCCGATCCCCTGGATAACCCCTGACAAACCTTGGCATCTATGCATCCCAGAACCCCACAGACCCAGCAAACCTATCACCAATCTCACTCGCCAGTGACCCCTGACCTCGCTCGGTGACCCCTGAACCCTTCACAACAATGACCCCCTGAACCCAGACTGGCGACTCTGCTTGGCACCCTCCAGTGAACACTGGACACACTTGGCGACCCATGTCCCTCTCCGATGACCCCCATAATGCCCCAGCATCCCTTGATGCCCTCTGGCAATCCCAGACACCTGAAGTGTAACCTTACCCATGCAGTGAGGGCCATCGCTGCTCCACTGGGGCTGCGTGAGATTGAGGCAGCGGATAGAAGCCGGGCCCTGCAGATCAAAGCCAGGGTCACAGCGGAAGGTTGCAACCCCACCAGGGTAAAGGTCAGTCACCGACAGGTCACCATAGGCCGGCTTCACTGGGAGGGGGCAAGTCAACAGGTAGGCTGAGGAGTGGGAGAGAGTGGAGAATGACACATGTTAACATCCTGACCCTGCAACCCACAACTGTCCCCTGCAACCCTCCCTGTCTCTGTCACCCCCTCTGGTCCCCTACACCCCTCCGTAAGCCACCCCCCAGTCCCCTATGCCCCTCCCTGTCTCTGTAACCCCCTCTGGTCCCCTATACCCCTCCCTGTCTCTGTAACCCTCTCCGGTCCCCTACTCCCCTCCCGAATTCAAACCTCGGCAGTGGAAGTGGAAGATCCCAGGGTAGGTGGACTGTGGACTCTGGAAGTGAATCAGGACTTGTCTTGTTTGACTCCGGATCACCTGCCCCTCTGACATCAGGGCCTCGTTGGCCAGGATCAATGGTTCCTCCCCCTGTAACCCCTCGACTGTCAGCAACTCCCCCGCAAGGAGGTTCAACACCTTCACCTGTGGGGAAAGAGTGGGGGGAGAGAGAGTTTGGGGAGAAAGTTTGGAGAGGGAGATAAGGGGGGGAGAGAGAAGGGAGGGAGAGGGGGTAGGACTATTGGGCTCATTCAGTGAGAGAACTCTGTTTGGTGTGAGAGGCGCATGGGGAGTGTGTGAGAGAGGGAGAGACAATGGGTGGGAGATGGGGTGGAAGGGAGCCTATCTGAGGGGGACAGTGAGTGGGGCGGCTCTTAGTCAGATTATCGGGAAGGTAAGGATCCTAAGTGTGGTGGGGGAAGATAGGAATGGGAGGGGACGGAGGGAAGGCGCTCTCAGTGGGATCGGAATGGGGGTCTCTCAGAGGGAGGGGATGTGGAGGGAGGGTCACGGATTGGGGTCGTGAGGGAGGGTCCCACCTGCAGTTCAACACCATAGCCAGTGTAGACGGCTACAATGTAGGAACAGTCGAGACCCACATAGAGGGGTGAGCCAGAGTACTGCAATGATTCAATGAGTCCCCCCGTCTCAATGACATTCATGTTACACCGCACTGCGGGGGCAGGGGTGTGGGGATGGGAGGGGCAGGGGAAGGGGTGAAGGAGAGGGAGTAGGAGGGAGAAATGGAGAGAGGGAGGGGAGGGATAGGAGGAAGGGAGAGAGAGGAGGGGGGGAGTGGAAGGGGAAGATTGGGCATGGAGAGGGAGAGGAGGCAGAGAAAGGAGGAGGCAGAGAAAGGAGAAGGGGAGGAGGGAGGGGACAAGCGGAGGGAGAGGACGAGAGGGGGAGGGAGATTGGAGGGAGGCAAATGAAGACAGGGTGGAGGGGGAGGGAAGAGAAGGAGACCATAGGGAGGAGTGAGAGAAGGAGGGGTGAGGGGAGGAAGGAAGTGAGGGGTGAGGGAAGGAGGGGTTGAGGGGAGGTAGGGAGTGGATGAGAGGGGGAGGGAGAAGGAACACAATTAATCAAGAATCCTCCAAGTTGTTCCTCATTCTCCCCCTCCCTTCCCCTCTCTCCTCTCACCCTCCATCTCCTCACTCCTCCCCCCCCCCTGCCCATCCCATGCCAGAGACTAGCTCATTGGAACCAGGTATGGGAGCTGGAACTCAAGTGGGTGCTGAGCGCAAGAAAGGCTCCCGAAGGGTTCTCTGGGATCCCCTCGGGGACTCTGGGCTTCATGAGTTCAAGGATTGAGTTCAGGAGTCATGAGGCTCTACAAATCTCTGGTGAACCCCCACTTAGAGTCTTGTGTTCAGTTCTGGTCACCTCATTACAGGAAGGATGTGGCAGCTCTGGAGAGGGGGGCAGAGGAGATTCACCAGGATGTTGCCTGGATCGGGAAACAAGACTGATGAGGCAAGGTTGGCAGAGCTGGGACTTTTCTCTCTGGAGCGTAGAAGGATGAGAGGAGGTCAACAAGATTCTAAGAGGCATCAATAGGGTGGGCAGTGTTAGGTCTGCTTTGTTCATGAATGAGTGAGACAAACACCAGGCTGAGTCGAAATCAGGGTTCTTTGTTCTTTATTACCGGATTGTAACACTTGCGACTAACAAAGTTAGTCGGAGAATGCATTCTGCCGTTATCAGCAAAATGGTGATTTTTTATACCCTTGGATACATGCTTAGAACATCATCATATCATTACTTGTCCAATGACTAAAACTGTTGCTATCCTTTCCCTGCTAGCTTCCTGCCTCTCAATCCATCAATGTCTCTCTTATCTTGTAAGTACAAGGATGCATTCTGTTACTCCTTAGTACTGGGTGACTCCTTCTCCGGTCCCATCTCATGATGTTTTACCTAACAGGAGTACAAGGACACCTCCCCTTCTTGTTACTGCCCTGTACAGGGTAACTCCCTACACATTCCCATCTCATGATGTTTTACCTTACAATAGTCATGCCTGTTTCCCAGGGCATACCAGAGGATGTCTGTACAAAGTGAAGGGAGGGAAGTTCATGGGAAACATCAGGGGTAAGTGTTTTACACAGAGCATTGTGGGGGCCTGGAATGCCTTGTTGGGGATGGTGTTGGAGGCTAGAACATTGGGGGCATTTAAGAGACTCTTAGACACACAGATGGAAGGAAAATAGAAGGTAACGGGGTTGGGAGGATTTCTCTTTTTTTGGAGGGAGGAGTAGGTCAGCCCACCATTGTGGGCTGAAGGGCCTGCACTGTGCCTTAGGGGCGGTTGTGAAGACTGTCATTGGCATGAAGCGGGTCATGGGGAAAAGTGGGGCCAAGAGGGAGGTTGGATCAGCTTGTGATGGAATGGCGGAGCAGGCTCGATGGGCTAACAGCCTTCTCTGCCTTGCAGTCTCATAAACACACCCGGCCTCCTCAGCTTCCTGTGGCAACACATCCCACTGATTCACTGCCCTCAGGCTGAAGGAACCCTTCTGCGTCTCCATCTGAAGCAGGTGCCCTTCCACCCTGAAGTCAGGACCTCTTGTCCCAGACACACCCACCGTGGGGGAGCCATGTTGCCACATCTACCCCTTCCAGGCCTTTCAATGTTCGAGGTCCCCTCCCCACCTCATCCTTCTGAACTTCAAAGGGTACTGTACGAGAGCCGGCAAACGTTCCCTGTATCCTAATCCCTTCATTTCCAGAATCGCTCAACTAAATCTTCTCGAGAACCCTCTCCAACGTCCGGAAATGAGGAGCCCAAAACTGCTTGCAACACTCCACGTGGGTAAAGGTTTAGGGGGAACATCGGGGAGAAAGTTCTTCACCTGGAGAGCAGTGGGAGTGTGGAACAAGCCGCCATCTAATGTGGGGAATGCCGGCTCGATTGTGCGTCTTAAGAATGAATTGGATAGATACTTGGATGGGTTATGGAATGGGAGCAGGTCAGTGGGCCTAGTGGTCAACACGGACTGGAGGGGCCAAATGGCCTGTTTTCTGTGTTGCACCCCTCTAATGAAATGCCAGCATGGCATTCACTTTCTCCACCGCTGCTGTCACGGGACCACGGAGCAGAAATAGTCCGTCCAGTCCATCGAATCTGCCATCCTATCGGTCTCTGCCTTAACCACACCCAATGGTCTGGCCTCCGCAGCCGCCTGTGGCAGACGCGCGGCTGAAGAAACCCTTCCGCTGTGAGCGGACGCCCTTCAATCCTGAAGTTGTGCCCTCTTGTCCCGGGACCAGGGGTTTTCCAACGTTTTCTTTCCACTCCACAAACACAGAGTAACAGCAGTCATTAATGCCAGGGGTTCAGATTGATGTGACACAACTTCCTGGAAGGGTACTTCACACCACACACACAAAAATAAAACCTACATACATAAATCCCAACCAGAAATCTCGGAAAATGTGGTGTGGAGTCTGGAACCTTTATCTACTCAACTTGGCGGTGTACCAAGGTGAGATCCTTCAGGAAAGACGCGGGTGGGGGGTCGTTCTGGGTGAAAAATTAAAACGGTGAATTTTCCATAGGATCCAGAGTTGTAACTTGTGGGGAAATATTACAGACGTGGTTTTAAACTGTCCAGGTGCCAAATTCACTTGGTGACAACCACCATGGCCATCCAACCCATAGGATTTCAGGGGTTTGAGTTACAGGGAAAGGTTGAACAGGCTGGGATGTTATTCACTGCAGCGTAGAAGATTGTGGGGGGGGGGGGGTGATTTGCTCGAGGTCTTTAAAATGTTGGGGGGGACAGATAGGGTCAATAAGGACAGGCTTTTTCCATTGAGACAAAGACATGGATTGAGGGAGAAAGGTTTAGGGGAAACATTTTTTCAGAAGGAGGGGGGAATGATCTTCCAGTTGATGCGGGCTTGATTTTAATATTTAAGGAAAAGTTGGATGGGAGGGGTACGGAAGGTACAGGGTGGGTGCAGGTCAGTGGGACAGTGGGAGAAGGTGTTTGGCCTGTTTCTGTGCTGTAATTGTTATGTGGTTATGGTTCCTTTCAATCAGCTTGTGGGGATAACCCCACTCCTCAGAAAGGGACTGTGTGTGCATGAAGGGATTTTAGGTGA